>NC_049243.1:6969696-7272727 GCF_011100685.1 Canis lupus familiaris | reverse complement strand
TTCCAAGTTTTACATGTTATAGAAGAAGATGCAGTATGCTTCTCTATAGGGGTAGCTACATACTTTGCATAGACAGCACTAAAACTCCTCCAAAATAGGTTTTGCCAATCTACACTCCTAGCAGCGTGAACGCTCCTCACTATCACTGGATAGAACCAGCCGCTTAAATTGTTTTCGATCCACAAGCGAAAAGTACTACCTTATTTTTTTTCTTCTTTCATCATTAACGAGGCCATGTTTCTAAGAAGCCACTGTATTGTTCTTTGAACTGACTATTCCTACTCTTTACTTATTTTCTTCCACTGGGGTGTTATGGTTAATTGATGATACAAATGAGCCACTTGTCTTAGCAAGGAAATTAGCTTAAGAACACTTTCTCTAATTTTTCATTTGTTTCTTGACTTTGCTTTTGTGTCTTCCAGAAAAGATGACATTTTAAACAATATATCCACAGGTAACTGTAAAACATAGGAGTTTTACCGGACTCACCCCTAGCACACAAAGAACATCAGGGCATGAACCCAGCCAACAGTAAACTCGTCTGTACTCGGGGGAGCCAGCGACAAGGTGCAAATGCTGACACACCTTCCCCACAGCCCTCCTCAAACTTGATCATTGTATTACCCAGATCCAGTTAACCTCTCAGGGCTCACATTCCTTACCCATAAGATACAGACGGGTTTACGGTGTGTCAGAATTAGAGCAGCTACATTGCAGGACTGCTGGAGGGTAAAAGGAGTCACTCAGTAGAGCAGTGCCTGGCACGTGGCCAGTTTTAGATAAACATGGCCCCAAATAATAATTAATACAGAAAGCATATAAGTGAGAGTGTGAGAAGGTCCAGTAGGCCTTACTCACATACTACGTGACTACAGAAATGGGAGCCCTAAAGGAGCAGTACAGGAATGCAGCTAGGAAAAGGCAGGATGTGAGCAGGATGGCCTAGGATGAGCAAAGACCACGTGTGCCCCACAGGTGAGGAAGGGCCGTAAGAGCCCACTACGTCACCCCAGTGACAACGAGCCTGTTGGTGTGAGGATAACAGAGGCTTGCGTCTGGACAGGGGGAGGAAATAACTTTAAAGACATGGACTACAATAAAGCATCGACCATCTCTCAAACATCTCCAGTCTGTTTATTTAAAGAAGAAAATGTTTACTTCTTCTTTGTGCTCCACTCATAAACTGAATCCGCTGTTATCAACAGAAGTAGGGCTCATCCCTAACTTAAGAAAGGAGAGTTGAGTTTCAACCGTGTATTCCTAAGGCGGGATCTGAAAAGAGAGCACCTGGCCTACAGTAACCCTGTTGCAGACGATGGAGAACTTTCCAGGCTGGTCCCTGCAGCCCCAGACTATGAACGCTGCCAAGGCAGAGACGGCACGCTAGCACCCGTCTCATTCCCTCCTTCCTTCCTTCGTTCATCCATCCCACTTCTGACGAATGCCTACCACCAGGGCCTCGCCGTGCTAAGAGAGGCTGACTGTCGTGAGCCCAGAGAAGCCAGGGGTCCACTCTCCTGAGGCTTGTCCTTCAGTGTGGGAAGGGTGGTGGCAAAGGCCACAGAGCATAAGAAGGAACACACAGATGAATGACATTACTTCACACCATGAAAAAGTGCTACAAAGAGGGTGAAAGCGACTATGGTCAATGGGGCAGAGGGCCGCTCCGTGTGGAAGGAGGTGACATCTAGATGATACCCAAATGATGAGACAGGAGGTAAGTGGCAGGAAGTTCCAGGCAAAGAGAACAGTGAAAGAGAAGCTGCTGAGGCTGGAGAAGCTTGGGGCGTTCATAGAACAAAAAGGCGGCCAGTGAGCCTGGAGGGGGGTGGGTGGGGGTTGGGAAGCCAGAGGCAATGCTTTCCTAACAAAAAGAAATTCTGAATTCCAGCTTCAGACTTTAAATATACACCTCCTCCTCCCTTCTGCGGGCTGCAGTTTTTGTTGGCAGAGCCTGCCAGAGGTTTAGCAGCTCCTCAGCTGTTGCCAGAGAACGCAGGAGGTTGGGGACCTTGGAAGCTCCCATGGCCTAAAGCCCTGGGGTCCAAAGAGCATGGTGGGAGGAGAGTGAAGGGCTTGGCTGAGCCAAGGGGAACAGGGGGTAGTAGCTCCAGTACCGACAAAGACGCTCCCGGGAGTGAGGGTCGGGGCCCTCAGTCCATCTCTAGCAGAACTGTAGTGTAACTTCTTTAGTTAGGGGAAGATTTCCGCCCGGTGCATACCTGTTTTGTCTGTGAACTTACAAATTAGCATTTCAGACAGAGTTGGGGACAGCAGAATTTCCAAAGCTGAGCTATATGCCAACTGTGACCAAGGGAACTAAGACCATTGCTGGCTTACCACTGACCTTTTGAGAGTTATAAGACGAAAAACAAAACAACAAACCTATGCCATCCTAGTAAAAGTCCCTTAGGATCACTCTGAAAAGCAAAACAAAACCACTGAAGGATGGAAAATGAGTCTCACCTACCATGATAATTTTTCCAGAGGTTTTTCTATTTTATTTGCTGGCCTCATTTTTAAATGCTTAATCTTTATAATCACCAGGCATATTATAGTATCAAAGTAACTTGTGACTGATGATAATTAAGAATAGGAAATTTTATAAATGATTGTTTTTCGAAGCCACGTTTCAACTAAATATTTTTGCTACTAAAATGATGCATTCTTATACAAATGTCGACTATAATGAAGTTGCTCTGGAGATGTTGAGGTTTACATCTTTTTTTTTCTCACTTCTTATTTTTTTAGCCTGGATTAGGAAGCCAATTTATATTTGACACTAGATTTCTTTATTCATAAAATAATGAGACCAAATTTCTCTATGAGATCATACTGTTTTTTTTTAATGGATGATTATTCCATAGTCATAATGAACCTACCACAACCATCAGTGTATAGGTCAAAGAACTTTATAGTTATCCCATCACATGAATTCTATTCTATTACTATTTCTAAGGAAGACAAACACCCAGGGTAAATAAATGTATTTTATTTCTGGGTTTGGAATATACAAATTGTTATTCTCAGTGGCAACAGGATATCCATCTTCTGCTAGAATGTGATTTTTTTGAGGGGTGCCTGGGTGACTCGGCTGGCAAAGCATCTGCCTTTGGCTCAGGTCATGATCTCAGGGTCCTGGTACTGAGCCCTGCGTGGAGTTCCCTGCTCAACGGGGATCTTGCTTCTCCTTTTCCCTTTCCCCTCCCCTGCTAGCTCTCTCTTCTCACTATCTCTCTCTTTCTCAAATAAGTAAATAAAATCTTTTTTTAAAATGTGGCTTCTTTGTTAAAGTCCTTTTATCTGAAGCAATACAGAAGGAATATTGGTTATTTGAGGAATAAAGTATTATTTCTGAAAGACAAAGAGCTAAGAACTCTAAGAACTTAGTTATTATCTGGACTGGCATCATTTGATAGAATGATTATGACATTGTGTCCACTCTCAGAAGAGAAGGTATAGATCTCTGAAAAGCTTAATAACTTACTGAACGGTGCTTGTGTTCTAAATCAGATGAATTCAAACGTTCACATGTGTAAAAATGATTTTCAAATTATCAAGTACTGTAAAATGCAAGGGCATGCCATTATTATTACTGAAGTTATTTTATTACGCCAATCATCATGATGAAAATCCGGTCATTATCTGTTCAGTGATCAGGCTCAGAACTTCTTAAATAAAAATATGTGGGACAGTCTACCCTCCTGACAGTCGAGACAGCCAATGGAAAATGTTATTTCATCCAATAAATCAATTTGTGTCTTCATAACCTGAACAAAGTACCCTGTGTCAGTTTCTGATTGGTCTTTCCAGGAACTCTTTAAAACTCACTGGAACGGATGGAAAGAAAAATACAACTAACACCTGATAGCATAATTAGTGGCCTGAAAGTCTGGAGCAAAAACCAAATAATAACCAAACCTTTATCCGGAAGATCAGTACCAGGGCATATTCCTTACACTCAACTCTTCAGACAATGTCAACATCAAGTGCTTTTCCCCATATCACTTTCCACTTCTATTATTGTTTAAAAATCATGTCCTCTTCAGTCCAGAGTTCTATCACTTTTATCTGTCCTTTATATAAGTTTTAAATGTTTATATGCTTCAAAATGGACACAATTATGTCCATTAAGTCAAAAAAGATTAAAGTTGATTAAGACAATAAACATAATTCCTAGAATTAATTTTACCCTGGTCTAGACATAGCCCAGTTATCCATTTGTATATACTTAAGAAAAATAGGAAAAGGAGAATCATAAATGCCCCTAATTTAAAGCACAGAAACAGGTATAGAGGGATAGTAACCTTGCAGAGGAGGAATGAGTACCTAACCTACATGTCTGCTCTGCCTCCTTCCCACATTCAGAGCTGCAAGGAAGAAAAACAGAATTTATACAGTAAGATTTGTAAATCATGATAACATGAGTCAGGGTACAATTATGTAACTTTAAACATCATTGAATTTAACAAGATAGAAACCCAGAGCTTGATACTTATTGAATTACTTACATGCCTTTTCCTGGTTTCTTGTTTACAATAAATTTTATGGGAGGATATTTCAATTTGTGACTTCTAGTCAGTCTGTTCTCTAATGAGAATACAGCCTGTTTGGGGCTTTAAAGCTTTCTGACATTAAAACTTTGGGTCTCTAAAAGCCCCAGAAAAGGCTTCCCTGCTATAAAAATGTTGATCTGCTGTACTTTCAAAACATAATATGAAAACCCCGAAGTGACAGATCTTTCTTTGTGATAGAATAACACTTTTTTTCCCCAAACCTTTGACAATTGGCACTATTATTTATAAACTTGAGTTACATCAGATAGTATATGGCTACAGCCCCAGTATTTTGACCAGAAGTGTCAGATAAAGGCTTTGCCTCAAAAGGATAATCCAGAAGCCATTTCCTCCTTTCCTGACCTGCATGAAGCCTTCCCAAACAGCTGCAGGTAGCGCACTGTCCATGGAGAATGACATATGCGAAGAACGCCCAATATATGAAATAAAACCTCAACTTTTAACAATGAAGAGCTGTCCTCAGCAAACATGTCAGGGTGCCTTTGGCAGAAAGTCAGAGGCTCTTCTGGCCATTTCTGTCACCAAGAAAGGGAAAAATCACACTTTAACCAAACCAACGTCAGCATGATAACCTCCTCCCAGAAATGCTGTGTTAGATCTGCTCGTCCTACTTAAGCTTCGATGGGTCAGGTCAAATCACAAGTTGAGAAAGGAGAGTGAAACATAAATAAGAAAGAACCTTGTTCCTAAAATAATGGACCCGGATGGTTACCAATCGAGCCGTAGCCACTCTCTCACCCAGAGCAAGTCCTAAAACTTGTGTTTTTCTGGGTCTGCCAAAATTCAAGTTCCTCCATTAATCTGTTGATTTTGGTCCATTAGTATAATTATTATTTTCATCTCTGCAATCATTAAGTTTTTGAAACTCATTGTATGGATGAGACTAGACAGAGAAAGGCAAACAGACTTCATTTTGAAAGCCAGTTTTGATCTATTAGCAGTGGTTGGCTGTCTGAACTGAGAGCAATTCTGAGGCTGGTATGATGGGAAAGTTGCAATCTAATGATTTCATACTGTCCGTTAGGGATGCAGGTCTGTCAAATGCCCAGCACATGCAGGTAATCAATAAATGTTTAGTGAAACAATGATTTTATGCAATGTGGCTGTGGTCTCTTTGTAGGAGAAGCTTAACACACACACACACACACACACACACAGGTAACAATAAATAGCGATATGCCCTTAAGTATAAATGCATTCCTTCCTTTATTCATCCACTCACTTAACCTTTCATCTGGAAGACTTCAGAAGTTCCTTAAGGAGTCTTCCTGTCTACATTGTCACCCCTTTCTAAGACACACTGCTATTAAAATGACCTTTTTCTATAGCAGTATTAGATCATGCTTGCCCTTCTCATTCCTACTTCTTCATTCTCATTGGGCTCTCTTATGAAGTATACCAAACAAGCATATATAAAAAAAAAAAAAACACCCAGCCATAGCAGACAGATAAATAAATTGGGTGGATGGATGGATGGCTGAGGGGGGGATGTTGGGGAGCATGGAGAGATAGATATATAGAGGACCCCAGATAGTCAACCAGGACCTTCATTAATCAATTTACCAATTATTCCCTGTTTTCTGTTTCCCTGAATTCCCTTTGCTTAGGCTTACAGATCTTCTTAAAAGCTCTGATTTCATTATAACCCCCAGGCTTGAGTAAAACATACTTCCAGGAAAAAAAAAAAAAAAAAAAGAGTTCCCTGGCATTTCTGCATGGAGAGGCATATTGAAACAATGCCTCTTCCTTTATGAAAATCTTTTACACGAGGTATAAAGGGCAAGCTCCTTAGCAGTGCACAAAACATCCTTCTCCATCTGGCCTTGGCGGCTCTGGGTGAGCTTCATCTGCTGCCAATCCTCATTCCCTAAGAGTGAGCCCCTCATAGCTCCCTGACCACATCATGATGTTTATAGTTCCAGGTCCTTTTACAGGGTGTTTTTTGTTTTTTTTTGTTTTGTTTTGTTTTGTTTTTTTCTTGTTTGCCTGCTTGACAAACTCCAGCTTGGCTCCAGAAACCCAGTTTGCAAATTATCCTACACCACTCCCTGGAAAAAGCTAGTCATTCCCTTCTTTAGGTTAGCTCTTTACCTCTCCCATAAATATTTCATTATTGCACCAGTCACGTGCTTTGTTAATGCGTTTAAATTAATATCTGAGAGCTGGTTGAGAGCAGGAACTTTGTCTTAATTTATCCCTGTTTTCTTAGTACCCAACACAGTTTAGGACACATTGAATATAACTGAGGATACCTTCAAGGTTTTCGGTTTAGGAGGCAAAGTGAATGGTAATGACACTAACCAAGAGACAGGATGAAAAACAGAAGTAGATTGTCTTCTGAGACGTGGTTTGTTTCATTTGGAGATGTCTAAATTTTAAAGCCCCAATAAGATGTGCTGCAGAAGGAACTAGAGAGTCAGGAAGTCTGCACCTAGAGCTGGAGAAAGGTGTGGGAGCTGAAGCTAGTGCAAGCCACAGATGGATAAAGAGGACCTAAGAAAAGACATAGAGGCAAGGAAAGAATTCTGCAGGAATGCTTTGGAGAGTAAGATATCGAGGAAACTAGAGGACTTAACGAAGCCAAAGGCATTGGTAAATTAAAATAAGAAAGGATATCAATTTTGTTAGTGTCTCATAATGAGTGAGGAGGATGAAAACCAAACACAGATGGTGGGTTGGACAACTGAGAGGGAAAGAGTACAGGGAAAAGTGAGACATCACAGGAAGTAATTTCAGCAGAGGGAAAAGACCAGGAAAAACCAGACTACAGTTGGTCAGAGTGAATGAGTGTCTTTCATCCAGACTCATTACAGAGACCAGGAGTCTGGATGCAAGATGGCTTGAGCAGGAAGCCGTCAGTGGCCGCCTGGGTGGGCAGCAGAGGGAAAGAGAGATGGAGAAGCCTGGAGGGAAGGAATTAGCAAATGAGCAAAGTGGGAAGGATTTTACTCTTCCCACTGCATCATTTTATATATTTTATATTTTGGGCAAGATATCCTTAAGACAATGGTTCTATAATTCCTATTGGGGATGAATGCTTACTCTCCCCTCTTCCTCAGGTTTCCATAAAAGGGAGGGAACATCAACTTCACAAGAAGATATAATCTCTGCCTTCCCACACATTTCTTTCTGGGAAGGAATAATTTGCCTGGTTTTTTAGTTTGGGGAAAAGGGATGGAGCTTGTCCAGCTCATCATCCTCTTCCCTTAAAGTCATAGGAGGCATGGGACCTACTATTTTGTCATGCTTTCAATAGCCAGCCATGGCAGAGGGGGGCAGAGGCTGTCTAGCTCTGCCTGTACTTGAGGGGTCAGTTTATATCAGACGGGCTGTATTAAGAAATCGATGTGGTCTTAGATGTAAGCCATATTCTCCAATCCAGCAGTCCTGGTAGTAGGTGAGCTCTATGCGAGCTCCATTCATCTAACTCACGTTTGTTTCTCAACTAGATCTGAACTCAAGGGGGAAAATCCACACCTTTCAAGGGAATTACTAAAGAAGAGATAAGAAATACAAGGCCTTCAACTCCTTGAGATTTGAAGGGGTGGAAGCGGGTCATCTCTGAAATACCTTTCAGCAACCTCTCAACATTTGATTGTGCATATGCATATCAGACAAGTAGGAGGAACCATGAGTCAGAAACATCTCAAATGCAAAAAAAAGGGGAGTATTTCAAGTAGAAGCACGTGGTCTGCAGCGTAACACAGCAGTAAAGTCTCCTGGGACGAAGACAGGTTAGGAGAACACAGGGTACCTTATCAAGAGCCTTCTCTGAGAAAGAAATCACTACAATGAAGATATATATGTATAAATAAAATAAATAAGTTGTATTTATATAAAGTGTATCTGTACTTATAAATTAAATAAGTTGTATTTATAGAAATAAAGTGTATCTGTACTGATAGACATACAAAGATACAAACAAAAAAATTTAAAAATACAGAAGCAAGCTAGAGAAAATTCTAATTCCACTAGCTGGAATTCTATGCCTATATAGGTTTCTTCCTCAACTAAATTATAAGACTTTGAACCTTTGCACCTAAGTTTTCCCCAAGAAATAAGAAGCAGCTACAAAATGCTTAAAAGGAAATGCTAAAAACTATCTATTTGGTTCAAACAACAGAACAGAGGCTTTCTAACCAATCTGAAGATAGTCAAATATTATTTTGCTCTCTTGTCTCTCAGAAGCTCTGAGGCCTTTCCAGTTGCAACATTCCATAGACCAGGAGCTGAGGGGAGGATGGTCTCTGGGCTCTGAGCTCAATGAAAGCAATGATGATCCAGGGTGGGTCACTGCACTCCTGGTTTAAGGACTAATGGATTTTACCGGATTCATCAGTGAGCACCTTAGGGAACAGAGTCGAGAGAGCAGTTTTTTGTTTTGTTTTGTTTTATCAGTTTCTTTCTCTTTTTTCCCTTCTGCTGCTGAAACTGAAATCTCACTCAGCCTTGTCCTGAATTCTTGCACAGGAAATCTCTGCTCACCTGCCTTTTGAGACCAGGGTCTCCAGCAGGCACTCTCCAGAGGCAGAGGTAAGATGTGTTCCATGCAGTGCAATCAGTTGCTATGTGTTCCATTGTGGCAACCAGGATTCACAAGGGCAAAGCTGATCCACCACAGCTTTCAGCTATAATCCCCCTGGAATCTGGCCCTGCTGTTAGAGGGATAATTATCTGGTTATCCCTGAGGCCAGTTCTTACAGTTTTCACATAAAAATCACCTCTTGCATAAGACGTGAAATTTAAAATCATCCCTTCACAGATATCACTGAGTCACTCCATTACCTTTGGGACAGATATAAATTATGCATTCTTTGATTCTCTTTAAAATTTTAGAGGCACATGGGGACAGAGAAGGATCTCATTGGTACTAAAAAATATAAGGCATTCCAGAAAGAAACAATAACTTGTGTGATATTAACTGCTACTAGTGATCCAAAGGCTCCCTGCTTGGTCAAGGAAATCACATAAAGCATGAAAAACTAACAGCAGGCTTGCATGCTAATGAGTGCTGGTGACAAGGACTCATTGAATGTCACTGCTTCATGTCCTCATGCTGCTCATTTTTCTTATCTCAGTGACTTCTCCTTTCACAAGACTGATGTACCCCTATGAATTAGCATCCTTCTGGGTGTCTGCAACCAAGAAGGCACTCAGGAATGTCTGTGCATGAACCCCTGTGCGCTCTTAACGCCTCTCCCTTCCCTCCAGTTCCACTCCTCCTTAATATTGAGAGAATTATTTGTACCATGGAAATGGTGTTGTATGAATCCTCTGCAGCTAGTTTGGTTTTTCCCTCTAGATGCTGCCAAGGCTTCCTATCATACATGTATTCATATTTCAAAGAGGGTGTGACATTTTCATAATTAGCATGAATAAAATGCAATAGCTGTCACCACAAGAATAAAGAAATTTGTGTGCTCTCAGGCTATGCTGCTACGACGACCTATTTCACACCAGCATCTGTTCAGTACTGATGAACTATTCCAGATGCAAGCTCACAACACGGCCCTGCAGGTATGTTACCCACACAGCCATGGCCACAGATGTTTCATTCCATGGTCCACACTCAATATTAACCTCAATTTAAAAAAACTAAAAAAAAAAACATATTAACCTCACTTTTTTTCCCATTTTTATTTCAATAAAGGAACATTCCTTAAAGATTCAAACCCACAGCATACTGTTTGTCTCAAGTGCCTGATAACTTTAGGACAAATAAAAGAATGGCATCCCCCCCCCAAAAAAAAAATAATCAGTCTTGCCACAGAAGTTACTTCGATTGCTTGGTTCTTACAGCTGCCGCTGAGAGTTTGAGGAGCTCTCTGACTTATGGGAAAAGTGAGACAAACTTCACTATCCTCCTTTAAAGGCTTTCCTGAAGCAAAATGCACTGAGCAATATTAATTTTTCAAGCTAAAAATCAGAGGTATTTGAAAACTATTGTTCCCCCCTAACAAGAAAGAAAATCGCTGTTGAGAGGCTAAAAAGTGTACCACTGTCACCGAAACATATGCCAATTCTACACAAAATGCCTTTAAGCCCTTGACCTAATGAAGTTAGTGACAGGATACGGATGACTAGAACAGAAAACAAAACTCAGGAAGAATTTTGTTCACGAACTGCCATATTTCTCCTGTCATTTAACCAATTTCCCCCCTCAAAATTAGAACATGGACTGCAAATCTTTGTGGCTAATGCTGCATATGACAGGCTAAGTGCTATTTAAAATGTAATGTTACATGTGACAATCTGATAGGGGAAAACAAGAGCGCATGTGAAGGGCTTTTCAGATAGGTAGGGGTCTCAAAATGTTATAAAGATGCCATTCAAGACAGTGAACCACAAAATAGCTTTTCCCATCCAATTAGAAAACATGCAATATTTGTCACCAAGTCCTGCAAATGCAAGAATCCTTTCAGCCTGAGCACTCACTGGCAGATTCTCACTCTAATAACTTGACCTCCAACGTATAATACATCACTTTCTACTAAAATTAATATTTTGGGCTAAAATCAGTGCTTAGAAGACATTCATGAAAATGATTTAATGCGTGCATCATGCATGCTATTTCCAAAGTTTTTAATCTTTGTAATTCACTATAAACCAGAATCATGGGAGGTGGAAGGACACTCAAGAGTGGTAACACTTCTCCTGTTGACTAAAACATACACCTTCATTTTCAACTGTAATCCCAGCCAGGGCATCTGTGCTATTTAAACACTGTCATGGTTGAGTTCTCAGCAAAGAGAAACTACTGGTTTCCCACAAACATACTTCATCATAGTAGGGGACTTTCTCCCTCAAGAATCACTGCATGGATATTTATACAGATTCATGACAGAGACATAGGGTGTAGAAAATCTAGGTTATTCAAGATTCCTCCACAATGACTGGCCACCATACTGGGAAGCACTTAACTGCATTATGCATTCACCTACTTAAATGCTCTAGAAACTAGATACCATATTGAAATGTGATAGAAAGGGAAATGGGCCAGTTAAAGCTGTATGTTCTTTCTCCTGCGAAGTAGGGTCTGAAAATAGAGGCAAGACTGAAAGTTTGCCAAACCTAGGCTGTTTGCATAAAACAAACCAGGTGAATCATGGGTAACCGCACTACTGCTGTGTTCTTCCCCCCCTGACCCTGCCCTCCAAAAATGGAAAAATATATTAGCTACTCTCTGGACAGACACGAGTGCCATAGAAGATTTCAGTAGGCAATATTCAGTCCACATCTTCCAGCCATCTAAAAATCAGCTTTATTCAACTGTTCCTAAGAAGCGCCTCCGCCTTCCTGTTGAACCATCAATCTTTAAACTCTTCTGGAGAGGCTCACATTATAGGGTGCTTTTACACTGTGGTTACTAGCAAGTCACCAACAGCTCAAAACAGCAGGACTAGGACTGCTACCAGAAGAAGAAAACACAGATTCCTCAGCAACTTAGTAAAGTGTCGCCTACGGTTCTCTTCGCGCAATGAGATGCCTACCTAGCCATTTGGGATTTTATGCCAGCTTCCTCTTCCTTCCTGCGGGTAAAATCAACACGCAGAGGTAGCATGACAGTCAGCTATGGTTACAAGGGATGAGGAGTTACACTTTGATTGAATCCAGAGGGGAAAGGCCTAAGCAGGGGAGAATGAAGGTAGCACATGCTAGGGGTGGCTCAGTAGGTTAAGCGTCTGACTTATGATTTCAGCCCAGGTCATGATCCCACAGGGCCTGAGACGGAGCCCCACCTCCGGCTCTGCGCTCAGTGGGGAGTCTGCTTGGGTTTCTGTCTTCCCCTCTGCCCTTCCTCCCACTCATGCTCTCTTTCTCTAAATAAATAAAGTCTTTAAAAAAAACAGCGCATCGTAGAAATATGTTGTAATATTTAAGTTCCTAAAGACTACAAAGAAAAAAATGGAATAATTTATAGCCCACTGAAGCGTACTGACCTTGTAGTCTAATGGGAAGCTTGCAAGAGACGATAATAAAACACAAAATATTTTCTTCATTTTGAAAGACAACTCAGAGAAAAATGTTAAGAAGGAAGAAAACTCGATCTTAAAAGCGGTCAGGGTAATTGTTTGTCTAAGAATTGCATATCTAATCCCATCATTTCTCTACTTAGGCTGGTTCCAAATCCTTACCATGGACTTTTGTCACAGGATAATAGAAGCTACTTAAGAGTTTTAAACTGGGAGAAGAGGGAGAAGAGGTACATAATCTCTCCTGCTTGTAAAACCCAATCCACTTGTCATTCAGGTTACTGCTTTCTTTAGGAAATGTCCCCATACCTCACAGTGAGTTCAGGGTCCTGTGGTATAATCTTGTAGGATCCTGTACTTGGTCTTGACATATATCACACTTGTCATTATTTTTCAGCATCTTGCTATCTCCCTAGTGATCTATGCTGTCCAATATGGTAGACACTGGCCACATGTGGCTATTGAGCACTTGAAATACGGCTAATTCAAACTGAGATGTGTTTCCATGTGAAACATATATCATATTTGGAAGACTCAATATGGATTTCTCCAGAAGGAACGTAGCCCTGCTGACACCTTGATTTTAGCCCAGTGAGAACTACATTAGTATTCTGACCTTAGTACTATGAAAGAATAAATGTAGGTTGTTTTAAGCCACTAAATTTGTCATCATTATTACAGCAGTAATAGAAAAAAAGCAAATACGTGTAGCTACTAGAAAGTTTACATATGTGGATCCCATATTATTTCTCTTGGATACCATTGGGTTCAGTCTTAAACTCTAAGAGAACAGGGCCATATCTGTTTTGTTCACTTATCCATGACCTGCTCCCAGCACACTGCCTAGCTCATGCTGCTCAGTCCAAAATTGTGGGAATGAATGAAGCTATAGAAATAAAGGCAGTTCCTCTCCTTTCAGAAACATGTGATCCATTCATTATTCTAATAAACATTTATTAAGCACTTACGCTGAGCCAGGTACTATGCAAGGCACTGAGGATACAAAAATAAACAAGAAGTCATTGCCAGGGACTGGGAGGGAGGAGAGATAGGGAGCAACTGTTTGACAGGTATGGGGTTTCCTCTGGGGATGATGAAAATATTCTGGAACTAGATAGCAGTAGTGGTTGCACAACACTGTGAGTCTACTAAATGCTGCTGAATTGTTCACTTTAAAATGGTTATGTTTTTGTTTATGTGAATTTCACCTCAATAAAAATAAATAAAATAAAATAAAATAAAATAATAATAAAATAAAATAAAATAAAATAAAATAAAATAAAATAAACAAGAAGATGGCATGGTCCCTTGGTCCCTGACCTCAAGGATCTCAGCATAGCCCAGAGTTGTATGGGCTACACTGTACACGCATGCCAGAAAGCTCTAGAGGTCTGATGCCATAGGGCTGTATCCAGGACACAGCTGCTTCAGAGGGAGGCCAAGGGCAAGGAGGAGGATGTGCCTAGATAAGGAAATGGGAGCCAGGAAAAGCTTGAAAACATGAAATGGGGGCTGTTTTATCTAAATCTTCAAAGATGAGTAGGGTTTAAAACAAACAAAACCATACAAACTATGGAAGGGGAAGTATTCCAGATAGAAAGCACCAACATTTATAGCATGTCTAGATAACTTTTCAAACTCCTGTCATTCTCCATCAGTTGACAACTGTCTGCTTCCATGTCCCTAATTCTAATTGAGAGTCCTTACAAGGTAAAGCCTTAATCCTTAAAGTCACAATTGCTGTAATTACCCCCCATCGCAGTACCTATGGAGCAAAGAGCTGTTTAAAATGGAAAACTATAGGGAAAGGGAAATGGAAACCAGAACATTCATTGACTCTATGGGCAGTCCCATCAAAGGCACATGTAATATATATTTAGAGACAGGAAAGAGAAGGAAAAAAAAAACTAGTTTTGCTCAGAGTTTGTCTGACAGTCATTTGAAACCATCTGGCTTCTGATACAAACAAGGTGTATAGACCTAAACATCATTTCAGAAGTACACTAAGAAGTTATCAAAATCATAGGATAGACATCAAGGTAGATGAGACCTCTTGGCTTCTCTTCTGGGCGACAAAGATTTAAGTATAGCCTGAGAATATCAATAACATATCTCAACTAAGGGCTGACTCAAACTCAATTGTATTTTGGATAAAGGAAACGAGGTAAATTGGGAAAAACATATTATATTTGTGTTGTAGGAGGATTTTACTTTATTGTCAAATTTTTGAGACATTTGAAAACTTTTACTTCTAATTCTTAATAATAATAAATGAAATACCAAATATTTGTTCTCTGTTCAAATGTTAACTACTCAGAAAGTAGAAAACCTCCTATCAAAAGTAGAATCCCACAACAGTTGCAATCAAATTATCTTGCTTGATTTCCCTCTGATCATTATCTGATACTTTCTGGTTAACTATCTGTTTATATCTGCCTTCCTTCTTCAGAATGTAAGCTCCATTAGGGCATGGTTGGTATGTCTCGTTCCCTGGGTCATGTGCAGCATCTCTAAGGGTGCTAACCCTTAGGAGGTAAATTTGTTGAATGAATAAATAAACAAGAAATTCAAGTATCATTCCCCAACTTAATTCTGTATCTTCTCTCTTCTTCCCAATGATATATAAAACTTCATAACAGAAATATTCATTTTATATCTATTCTAGAGGATATACTACAAGTACCGAATATTGTAGGATCAATTAAGAGGATAAGACCAGAGATCCTATAGCCTGGATAGAAGTCTGAGTTCTTTCTAGTTGTGTGGCCTTGGGCAAACTACTTAACCTTTCTATAACTTGCTTTCCTCACTGGTAAAGTCAAGTTATTAATATTAGCTATGTTATAAGGTTTTTTGATGATTCAAAGTACACAGAATAGTGCCTGGGACCTACGAAGCGCTCACTAAATATAAACTCTATAATGGGTTGAAGTCACTGAAAAAGAACAGTGGTTTAACGAAATGAGGATTTTCTATCCTTAGTTATAGGAGTGAGTTATCTGTACCCAGCAGTGTTCAAACAGAGTCATAAATATCCACTTGATTGAGATATTAAAGAGAAGATTTCTGCATCATAAAGTCATTTCTATTAGATAACTTAACATTGCCCCTCCTTCTTTTACAAATCTAAGATCCTGTGGTCATGACTAACACTATAAACTGAAATTAAGAAGTATACAGCACAATTACTAAATGCAAAAACAAGAAGCATTTCAGCCTCCCATATCTAGTAGATGCATTCGTACTATGTTTACAAGAGAGTCAATTTCTTCTCTAGACACGGGGACCTTCCTGTTGGCCTCTGACAATTGACATCTACATTACTGATCTCCTTGTGAGACCACATGGAATTAGAGATGGATGAACATGAACCTGGAGTTCAGGTATTCCTAGAGATACAAGAAGTTTGGCTTCCCAGAAGGCTCATGTTAAAGAAAACTAAGAATAAGTCTAAAGGAAAGAAAATGCAAACAAGCCAAAATATAAACAAAGACAAACACTATAGTTCTTAACTGGAGAATAAAATGTAAATGTATCCAAATCCAAAGAAGCCCATATGGGGCACCTGGGTGGCTCAGTGGTTGAGCATCTGCCTTTGGCTCAGGTCATGATCCTGGAGTCCTGAGATCAAGTCCCACAACAGTTCCCTGTAAGGAGTCTGTTTCTCCCTCTGCCCATGTCTCTGCCTCTCTCTGTGTGTCTCATGACTAAATAAATAAAATCTTGAAAAAAAAGAAAAAAACACCAACAACAAGAAAGCCCATATCTTGAGTTCAGATAGCAGGATAGGTCAACTGGGAACAAGTTGATCTTTCCCACAGAGGCCTTCTTGTGGGGAAGAGTAGCTTCCAGGGGTTCTTTGAGAGGGCCACCAATAGGATTAGCACGGAGAGGGGGGTTAGGCATCAGAAGCTATGCATACAGGGAATGCATCCAGATGTAAGGGGCTGGTGATCTTAAATGAAGGGGAGACCCAAAAAATCTAAATCTAGGCTCAGAGTGAAAGAATAAATCCATAGGCTTCTTCCAAATTTGTGGTAATTGGATATAACCTGAGATACATCCTTGAGATACAGAAAACCCTAAATCACCTGCTATACCAGAAAAGACCAATTAAATGGCATTCTGCATTAATTTTAACGTGAAATGGATTTTTATCATACACTAATTGGCTACAAATTAGTAGTCTATGTGTGCTTAGTCAGCTGACCTTCAGCTTGTTTTTGTTTTTTGTAAACAAGAAGGGACCCTTTTAGCACCAAACAAGTAATGTTATGAGCATTCACAGACATAGTATAACTTAATTCTCACCAGTGGTAGATTTAGAGCAGCATCGCTGTGAGGTATTTTCAAATGCTGACCAGAATAGCTATACCAAGAACAGTCCCTGTATGCTCAGGTGAATACCTAAAAATACACACTTATTCTCCTTTCTGTAGCAGTGAAAGTCATTTTGAACCACCCTACAAAGGACTTTGATGTCAGTGTGTGTCAGCCTCAGCTAAGATCTTTCAAATCCTATATACACATTGGGGGAGAGGGGAGGGTCTTCTTTGAAAATTCTGATGAGCTAGACAAAAATTGTTTTGAAATTACTCTATTTCTTCCACATTGCATGCAATTTTTAGTAAGCTCATCTTCAGCTCAAAGAACTTCAGCTTATTTTTATAGGTAAGGTTCTACTTTTTATCAATGGGATGCTGATTTTTTTGTGTATGTATGCTATATGTACAGAAACTTTCTTGAGTCTTTAGAAATTTAGTTTAGAATCTTGAGAAGTTTTAAATGTAATGTATATATGTTATTTAGTATGTCATGTTTACATTCAAGAACTTGCCAATTTAATATGACTTGACCTTTGGGAGATTAATTACAGCAGATGGTAATAAAAGTTAGGACTGTTGAAATATGATATATAGATTTATTTTAAGGCTATTGCAGGGGTTAGTTTATTTGGTAGACCTCATAGTCTCTTATACCCAAATATAAATATCAGAAGGGGGAGGATTTGTCCCAAACAATTTTAATAAATTCTGATTCCTCATTGCTCCTTCTGGCATCACTTTTTCACTGGTTTCAGCCAATCCCCAGAGAGGGAAAAAAAATAAATAAATAAATAACAATCTTTTTCACGAACAATTAAAAACAACTTTAAAAAATTTTTAGGGATCCCTGGGTGGCGCAGCGGTTTGGCGCCTGCCTTTGGCCCAGGGCACGATCCTGGAGACCCAGGATCGAATCCCACGTCAGGCTCCCGGTGCATGGAGCCTGCTTCTGCCTCTGCCTGTGTCTCTGCCTCTCTCTCCCTCTCTCTGTGTGACTATCATAAATAAATAAAAATTAAAAAAATTTTTTTTAAATTTTCTCACAAATCATATAGAACTATCACATAAATAGAGGAAAAATGTTTAAAAAGCCTATTTTCCAACCATAAGTGGTTCTAAATAATAAATGACAATGCCCCTAATATCTTAGTGGGTGTTTTTGGTTGTCACAATAAACTAAAGGACTCTACTGGCCTTTACTCTGTAGGAGCCAAGAATGCTAAACATCTTACAGTGCACAGGACAGCCATTCACCATGAAGAATTGCCCTACCTAAAATGTCACATTTTAGGAGACACAAGGAGAAAATATAGAAATAGATTAAGAGCAGAAAACTATCTCCTTCTGTTCATGATAAATCAAGTGGACACAAAAAATATTATGATGATACATAATATTATACCATAATTAAATACCATAGATCTACCATAGAATACTATAATTAAAACCCAGATCTACTTAGTATATATCATATCTGTACCCTGGAAACACAGAAAATATCCTTCCTTTCCAATACCTGTCAAAATGGCACAAAATTCAACAATATTTTATGCCACAAATAAAACATCAATACATTCCCCAGAACAGGAAAGTATAGAAAACATTCTCTTAACTCAATGCAATAAAATTATAAACTACAAAACTAGAAAAAAATATGCTCTGTCTTCTGAAAATTTTAAACCTGTCTCAAAATTCTGGGGTCCACAAAAGGAAAGCATCTAGAAAACAATTATGTAAAAAAAAAAAAAAATCCATGGGAGAGGTAAAGTAGTGCTCAAAGGGAAATTCATAGATTTCAACAGTTTATTAATAAACAAGGAAGAATAAAAATAAACATCTAAGTTAGGAAGTTAAAGGAAACAAAAGCTACAGAAAGCAGAAAAAGGAATTAATGTACAGAGTATAAATTAATTGGAAGAAAGGAGAGTAGAGCACTAATAAATCAGAAAGCGAGTACTTCAATTGTTAGCTAATCCAATCAAGGGGGATGACAAAGATTGATTCAATTATACAAAATAAGAATCAATAAGAGGCAAATGATACTAATATAGAGGACATTTTAAAAAATCATAACAGATTTCTTTGCTCAACTCTACACAAATAAATTTCAAAACTTGGATGACAGAGATAATATACAGAACATATGGTATGCGAAGCTGCTTCCAGAAGAGAGAAAAGATCTAATCAATTACCATATAAATAAAGGAAGTTGTTAAAAAGTTACCACCAAAACAGGACACACACACACACACACACACACACACACACACACCACACACACACACACAAACACACACAGCCTAGATGGTGTCAGGGCACAATTTGCCAAATCTTTAAAAATCAGGTTAATTCCAATACTATTTAAACTCTTTCAGAGTTTATAAAACAGTCACATTGACACCAAAAACCTGACAGACTGCACCAAAAAGAAAATTATAAGGCAAAGTCAGTCAGGAATAGCAATGCAAAAATCCCAAATTAAATACTGACAAATAGAATCTGATTTAAATAATAATGTGCCTGGCCAAATGGAATTTATTTCAGGAGTGTAAAGAATAAAAGTTTCATAAAACAAGATCGAAAACTTAAAAATATATCAGCATCAAATCCCTCACAAGGACATTCAATGCCTTCTAGAGCATGATAGTTTTCATTTCCACATTAATGCCATCACGCTGATGACAGGGCCATTCAGTCTCCTAGGTACTTAGGCCATTTCCTACTTCTTGACCTCTGCCAACCTTACGTCTGCTTTTAGAATGTCGTAAGCCCAAATTTGCTCTCAGTTCTGAATATCCTATCTGCTCACCAAAGCCCTGGGTGGCTCAGTGGTTTAGCACCTGCCTTCAGCCCAGGGTGTGATCCTGGGGTCCCGGGATCGAGTCCTACATCGGGCTCCCTGCATGGAGCCTGCTTCTCCCTCTGCCTGTGTCTCTGCCTCTCTCTTTCTCTCTCTCTATGTGTCTTTCATGAATAAATAAATACAATCTTAAAAAAAAAAACAAGTTTAAATTTTTAACTCATAAGAAAAGCTTCCTTGATTCTCCCCACAATCAGAAACTTCTCTCCTTTTGCTGAACAACTGAAAAGTTTTTCTGTCTCTCTTATGGCATTTGTCACAGTCAACCCTGTATTACAGGTATCTGTGCAAAGCACTACATCTCCTATTAGACTAGAAACTTCCTTGAGTGAAAGGCCATGTCTCCTGTACCTTTGTATTCCAATCACTCCAAGCACAGATCCTTACATACTTTCATGTTTTGGTGTACAAACGCAAAAATCCAGGATATAAAAGCAAGAGCAAGCTGAAGACTTAGGAGCGGTGGTTTTCCTGAAAATGTTACTGCATGTGCACAGAATGAAAAGTTAGAATCTAAACATCAGCAAGGCAGTAGCCATGCCAGCCCCGCTATCATCCTGCAGCCAGAGTCAGGGCAGCATGAAATGCACTCCGGCTCCAGACTGAGAAACTCTAATTACTCTCAGCCAGCCAGTAAGCAGACAGCAACAGCTATTGCAGAAGCTAAAAAGCAGCTAGAACCATCGATGCAGGGCATGGAGGTGGTAGTGAGTAAAGAAGTCAGGATGGAATTATTGGTTTCATTAGATTGTTAGTTTGGAAGCAAGTACTTCACGCACACACACCAACCCCACCACACATATGCACCCTCTTCAGATTTCATTTTTGTGAAGTCCAAATATTAACCTGTGTTCTAAAATTTCACTGAAAATGTATCAGCTTGTGAGACAGTCATAATGTCGAGTTTCAAAATGTATGTGTAATTTGTTATGCGCGGCAGGGTCAACAGTCCTATCAAAATTGCACCAGAAGGTTTGCTAAGAACAGAATATTAAACAGAATAGAGACTATGGGATTTAACATGAGGAACTGACATTAAGTTAAAATGGTGCAAAAAGGCCACATTCCAACCACTGTTGATACACTTTTTGAGAACTGGACTTTCGATCTAAACCTGTCATTCTGGGTACAATTTCAAAAGCAAAGAAATCCAATGGAATGACAAATTTCTGGTTCATCCTGAATACAAGAGTTACACTCTAAGACCATGTAAACCAAGAAGTTGACATGGTTGTAGGGACTATGTAGACTTCCTTTTGTAGGGAAATCTAGCAGGTTTTTTTCCTCCCTCCTCCATCCCTCCTTTCAAATGTGCACTTTATAGATATTCAGGATGTCTGCCCCTGGTTTTCCTCCTACTTTTCTGATGTTCCTTCATCTTTGCAGGCTTTCCACCTGTCCTGATACCTCAGTGGTTGTCAGGCCTCCATACTCAGCTCTCATCTCATCCCACGCTGCACACACTTTACCATTTTAGAGCTCACTGCTATTTATGGCTTCAACGCTAAATGACAATTGAAGTTTTATGTCACCAAAATCTATCTCCAGGTAAGAATCATATACCTAGGTGTCCCCAGTTTATCAGCCTCATATGCATAAACTATAGTCACTTTCCCCACCCAAATTGGGAGAGGCTGAAGGATGGTCTTCTAAAGATGTCTACATCCTAATTTCCAGAACTTTTTGTTATGTTATCTTACATGGCAAAGGGGTTTTGCAGATATACTTAAGTGTTTTGAGATTATCCAGGTGGATCAATGTAGTCACAAAAGTGCTTCCAAGAGTCAGTGTTAGAGGGATTCAGTATGAGAAATACTTAACTGGCCACTGCTAGGTTTTGAAGATGGAAGGGAACCACAAAGCAAAGAATGTAAAGAGCCCACAGGAGCTGGAAGAGGGAAGGATGGATTCTCCTCTAGAGTGTTCGGAGGGAGCACAGCCATGCTATGCTGATGCCTTGATTGCAGCACAGTGAAACCCATTTCTAGACTTATTACCTCCAGAACTATAGGATAACAATTCTGTATTGTTTTAAGCCACTAAATTTGTGGTAATCTGTCACAACAGCAATAAGATACTAACACAACCAATTCTTTCAATTGCCACTCTGTCACATGACTTGCCAAGACCTATTGATTCTCTCTCCTAAATTCTTTGTTCCCTGCCACCCATTTGTTCTTATCACCATGGGTACTCCTCAAGAAGGAAATGCATCCTGTGGGGTTTTGCTGGTTTTCCTATGTCTACTCAAGCCACTGTCTCCTCTAACCCTAACTTGGGCGAGATCAGTCTTCACACAGACCCCAGAAGATCTTTAGAAGACACAAATCTGGTAGTCTCAAGTCAAATGACTCACTCTTGACAACAGAGAGCTTCTTTTTTTTCTTCTTTTTTTCTTTTTTTAATTTTTTATGATAGGCACACAGTGAGAGAGAGAGGCAGAGACACAGGCAGAGGGAGAAGCAGGCTCCATGCACCGGGAGCCTGATGTGCTCCCGGGATTCGATCCCGGGTCTCCAGGATCACGCCCTGGGCCAAAGGCAGGTGCCAAACCACTGTGCCACCCAGGGATCCCAACAGAGAGCTTCTTTACCTGATAAAAGGGTCTTCATATTTTGATATCCACCTAATCATTCAATTCTAATCTCTGTCCTCTGTCCAAGCTTGGCACTCCACTCAGCATCCCACTCATTCCTGGTACCTCATCTTCACTCTGTTCTCACTACCTGTCTAACTGGCAAACTCCTACGTATCTTTTAGTATTGAATAAACTGTGTCAGTAAGCTCTCAAGAATGAGCTCCTTGAAGGCTAGGAGCTCCGTCTCTTTCCCCAAGATGCCTACTCTAGACCTCACTCTGAACAAACCGAAGGGACAAGTCTTCCCTTCACATGACCTCTGGCATATGCTTGCTCTATCTTTCTCCTAGTTTTTGGCCCATATTTGGCTTTAGAATTACTTTGAGAAATAACCCAGTAAGACAACATGCCCCCATTCACCTATATTTTCAAGGAGCAGGTGCTGAATTTGAGAATTGGTACTAGAACAACCAGCCCTGGCATCGCAGCCACTTTTTCAGTGCCAAGAACTTTACCTTGAAAGATAGATTTAGGACAAGAGGCACCTGTCAGTCCCAATTCTGCTATAGATGAAGATTGACTTAAAACTCCTCTCGTGCCACCCCTTCACTTTCCCTTCTTGGTTATAAAGAATTCCACTTTCAGTTTTCGGCATAGTAAGTTTTTGTACTTTCACATCATTTCATTCCTTTTCTCTGGCCCATCTCCAATTTCCTAATATTGTGTTTAAAATATGGAAATGAAAATTAGACTCAAACACAGACTTTATCAACATTGAACACTGTGAGTGGATTATTTTATGATTCTTCTGTGTTACATTCTGGCTAATGCAACCCCAGATCATGTCCTCCTTCTTGATAACAGCCCTATATTGCTGACTCATATTCCTGAGTGACAGGGTGAGAATGGCTTTTTACCTGAAGAATACTTACATGTCAATTCCATTCTTTATGATGGCTAGGATAATCTATCAGTATTTTTTCCCCAGAAACATAAAAATCTCACACTGTTGCAAAGAACTAATGCACTGACAGTATAGCTTGTCTTGACTTGATGTTCCAATCTATAATTGGAACCATTAGATTCAAATCAAAGCCTCACTAAGTTCTCCAGCCATTTTCTTCATTTTTAAATATATATTACATATTTATGTAGGTAACATTTTAGTTCAAAATAAAAACAAATACACTATATTTTTAACTGTTAGTATAGAAGCTATACTTCATTTTAGAAGCCACAAACACCAGAAATAATGAGTTAGATGGACCATATGGAAGTAGTTTCAGGGGTTATCCTCTGATTCCATTAACTTCAGTGCATTTTTTTCTTTTAAATGTACAATGAGAAAGAAACAGTTGAAAGCAGAGGATGCTTTTTAAGTTAATCTGCCTTTCTGATAAAGCAATGGAAATGGAGGCTCAAATAATGTTTCTGAAGCAAAGTGGGAGAAGATAAACAAAAAAATTCATCTCTAATTGGCTTCTGGGAAAAAATCTCATGCAGATTAAGTATGTTTCTATTAATTTAAGTAAATTAGTTCATTTTACTTTCTCACATTGATGTGATAAAATCGAAGCACACACATTTAAAATTTTTTTAACATACTTTAAAGATAGATTTAATATTATCTCATTAAAACAGATATATAAATGAGTGGGTTTGGAGTGGAAAAATCTGAATCACAGTCTTAGCTCATTTGTTCACTATCAGGTCAAAAAAGTCACATCATCCTCTCTAGATCTCCATTTCTTTTATTCAGTAATGGCAATCAGTAATCACGCTCACTAAGTTTACACTTGCCTTTATCCTTCTCTTGTGAGTATGGAATACTACACTTAAAGGAATGCAGAATAAGATCAAAATATGAAGCTGTAGGGACGCCCGGGTGGCTCAGCAGTTTAGCACCTGCCTTCGGCTCAGGGCATGATCCTGGAGTCCCGGGATTGAGTCCCACATTGGGCTCCCTGCATGGAGCCTGCTTCTCCCTCTGCCTGTGTCTCTGCCTTTCTCTCTCTCTGTGTCTCTCATGAATAAATAAATAATATATTTTTTAAAAATATGAAGCTGTAATGGAGACCAGTATAGGCTGTAGAAAAGGACCTACTACTCCAATGTGGAAGAAGTGAGGTTGAAATTTGAAGCTGGAAGTCTTACTTGTTCCCCATTTCTTTCTTTCTTTCTTTCTTTCTTTCTTTCTTTCTTTCTTTCTTTCTTTCTTTCTTTTTTTTTTTTTTTTGAGATTTTACTTATCTGTTTGTGAGAAACACACACACAGAGAGAGAGAGAGAGAGAGAGAGAGGCAGAGGGAGAAGCAGGCTCCATGCAGGGAGCCCAACGTGGGACTTGATTCCGGGTCTCCAGGATCACACCATGGGCTGAAGGCAGCACTAAACCACTGAGCCACCCGGGCTGCCCTACTCCCCATTTCTTATATCTCCTAGAGAGAGCTTCTAACCTAGTTTCTTCATTGATCCATCAAACTGATGGCACTCATTTCAGGACATTACAGTGGAAATTCTACTCAGAATCTTAAAAAATAATCGATAAAAACAGGGCCACTCTAGTGATAAAGATGTGTGGATGCGGGGTCTTGCTCAGTCTAACTCAGCCTCAGATCCACATAGTAAAACCTTAAAACCAACAAGTGAAATTTAAATATGGTTGCTTCCGTTACTAAAGTCTCAATGTATCTTAACTTTGTGCACTTGTCCGATATTGGAAGAGGAAGTGGTATTTCAAAAGCAAAGAGCACTGTGCCAGACCTGTCTTTCCAATCATTGCTGGACCAAATATTCAGGAAAGCTATCCTGTCAAAAAAAAAAAAAAACCTACATTTGGATAAATTATAACTAACTTACATATAAAGACATTGCTGAGGTCTCCAGAAAACAAAGGAAGCTAATAAAAAAATGGGACCCACAAACTAATATCATAATGGTAAGAATACCCTGAAGCTAAGGCTTCTCTGAAGAAGTGACTAAAACCAGGCATCCACAGTTGGATATGAATGGGAGAAGAAGAGGGCTATTAACCCTGAGGTTCCTAAAATGACCTTGTACTTGAAGGAATCTTACCCTCAATGTGTGTGAGCACTAGAAGCTAACAACCTACTGCAGAGGAATTAGATAGAAAGCCTACTTGCCCCTGCTTATTCCCAGGATAAAAAAAATCTACACCAGGAGAACAGATCTCACATGGATATGGTGTTAAAATTTATATTACCTGGGCTGTCAGGAAAACCACAGGGCAAATAACTAAATAAAATCTGTTCTAAGCACTCTCTGACATCTAGGTGAGGAACAGGCAAGCCTATCCTGGAGAAAAAAAACAGCATCTTTAATGCTTTAATCATCTCAGGCTGCCATAACAAAATACCATGGACTGGGTGGCTTAAATAGCTGAAATTCATGTTCTCATGGGTCTAAAAGCTGGAAATATGAGATCAGGGTGTCTGGATGGTCAGGTTCCAGTTAGAACTCTCTTTCTGGCTTGTAGACAGCTGCCATTTCATTGTGTCAGCACATGGTGGGAAGAGGGACAGAGTTCTCTCCTTCCTCTTATAATAAGGCTATAGACCTACCTGGTTAGGCCTTATCCTTAATACCTAATTTAACCTTAATTACCTCTTAAAGTTCCTATCTCCAGGTACAGTCATATTAGGAGTTAGAACTTCAACATATGAATTGGGGGGATAGAATTCATTCCATAGCAATTAATATCATATCTGATAATTCCCACAGATTAAGTTCAGCCAAATATGAGCTCATATCCAACTCTTACAAAATGAAGAAACCAAGTCATCATGGGTACATGGGTACCAGTCAGAAGCACCATAAGTCAGAGATTTAAAAGATCAGTGGCCTCAAATATAGCGCTAATATAGACTATAAAAGAGTTATGTTCCAAATGGATAAAGAAATTAAAAAGAAAATATTTCTCATGAGCAAAAAAATAAGACTATCAAAAACATTCAGTCAGACTTAAAAGATAATAAAATAAATGTTTTTGGAAATTAAAAAGAAAAACTTTGAAATTGAAACTCCATAATACTTAATACCACAAATTAGCAGACAACTGGAAAGAAAAACTCAGTGAGCTAGAAGACAGACTTGAAGGACCAAGACAGATTACAGCACAGTGTGACAATGACCATGGAAAATGTGAAAGAGGTTACAAAACATGGATGGAAAATTACAAGACATACTTTACAACCAAAAGTTTCTTTGTTCAAAGGTGCTATAAAGAAAGTGATGAGTTAACCCACAAACATGGTAAAGGTAAAACCCACAAAGGATGTTAGTTAGGATACATAGAGAATGCCTCTCCATCAAAAGATAGATAACCCAACAATAAAAGTGGACAAATGTCTGAAACAGATATCTCAAAGAAGATGAAACACTGATGACCAATAAACTTATGAACAGATGGTTAAATCATAACCAGAGAAATATAAATGTGAACCATGAGATACCAATTAATACCCATGATTGGAGGAAGGGGTAGTGGTTAGAAAACCTGCAGTTTTCAAATGTTGACAAGAATACAGGGCATTGAGAGCCACTGTGAATTTAATTTGTACAACTACTTTTTTTTTTTTTTGAGAGAGAGAGAGAGAGAGAGAGAGCAAGCATGCATGCAACTGGATGGGGGAGGGGCAGAGGATGAGAAAGAGAGAAAATCTTAAGCAGGCTCCATGCCCAGTGTGGAGCCTGATGCAGGGATCAATCTCACAACCCTGAGATCATGACCTGAGCTGAAATCAGGAGTCAAGTGGCTCCACTTGAGCCACTCAAGTGACCCAAATTTTACAACTACTTTAAAAAGTAATTTGGCATTACATTTGAAGATGCACATATCCACTGACAAATCATTTCAACTGATTAAACCTATTTCCCAGAAAAACACACATATGAATTTGACTTGAGAAAGGTCAAAGCTCTTAGCTGCATTGTTTGTTAAAGTGAGAAGGGGAAGGGAAGGACAGAACTGGAAAGGAAAGGACAGGATGGGAAAGGAAGGACATCCAACTATGAGGAAAACAAATGAAGTCAATCAAACAAATCATCAAAAACTTTTGGAAGAGTCATACAACAGAATATCTCACAGCAGTGAAAATTAATGAATTGTAGCTACACTAACCAGCATGGATACATTTCAGGAAAATAATGTTGAGTTTAAAAAAGCAAAATAGAATTGACTCTATATAAGCTTTGAAAACCTATAACAATATATTGTGTACAGGTACATGCATGTGTGGTGAAATGGTTAAAACAGAACACTACTCACAGAGTGGTTTGGTGGGAGAGAGAGGCGAGAAGAACAAAGTGGAGAAGGGGACAGAGGAGGCATTTGATTTATTGCTGATGCTCCATTTCTTCAGCTGAGTGGCACATGCACAAATGCTGTTTCATTCTTTTTTTATAATGTAAATATATGTTATGTATTTTTCATTATATGTAGAAAATATTTCATTAAAATTCTAAAAAGAACACTTGGGAAGGGAGTGAGTAGCAAACTCTGAGCAAATCTGGGGTTCCTGACTGGGTATGTCTTTGGTTTCCTCCCACCTGTGTCTTTTCTCAACCTTAAGGGTACATCTAATAGATTCCACCCACAAATCCTGCCAAAGGATTATGTGATAATCATGGTTTGTGCTTATAAAGGTTTGAGGAAACTTTTCCAAGGGAACCTTTGAAGTCAAGAGAGCAGCTTAGGCTTTGAAGTGCTCCCCATCACCTGCCCATCTGCCGGGTGTCCCCCTTCCTTAGCAGTTCCCACCACCATGGGGCTCTTAGTGGAGGGGACTGGAGGATTGGCTTGCAGACCACTTCAAACAGCTTCTTGGAGCCACTCTGAGACAACTAATTACTCCTAATTATCACAAAGCTCTGTATGTATTTTTTATAATATATGGTCAGCCAATTTCTAATTCTTTATCTTACTAGGGGAGAAGAAAGGCACTTGAACATCTTTTTGACTAGATATAAAATGTGAAAGGGCTCCAGGAAAGTGTACCAGTCCAACTTTGTGTAATTTGATTGCCATTTAAATACAGTGACTTTTGGATTCAAGACTTTTGTTACTGTGTGTTAGCTAATCAATGTTTCCTGAAACGTCCAGTCTTTATAAACCTAACTTAGTGTATATACAGTAATTTAAAATCTTGACTTTCTGAGACAGGTGAAAAAAAAAGTATGATTAACTTATGGGAGCATTCATGTGGTTTTTATTTACAGATTATTCACACATGCTTTAAAATACAATTAGTGTACTTTTCAAACTAAAAACAAATACACAGAGAATGGAAAAAGAATCCTAGGGGGAGAAAAACATTAAGGACTGGGCCATTTGATTTATTCTTAATTAACTTTTGTATTTAATAGGATATCAGTATCTATTAGTAGGTGATTCACGTTAATTCATCAAAATCACTTTGGTTGGTTTTTCATTTTTGTATCAGGATGCAAAATTTATTGGCATAGATTTTTCTATGCAGGAAATACAGTCTTAATGAAATACGTTAGGGAAGGAAGAAAGGAAGGAAGGAAAATGAAGAAATTAAGACTTTTGCTAAAAACAGTCTACATGATTCAACTAAGCCAACTTGTGCATTGATATCAGATTGCTATCCTCCTCTGTAGTAGAAAGGTCCTAAAATCACTACTGTTTGTTAAAATCTCCTAAAGTCAAATTTGGATCTGATGAGTTTGACGATTATTCAACATTCTGAAAATCGATCTCAAGTAGAAGTTACTCATAACGAGTTCTTTGGCAGACAAACGTACAAAAACATACAAAAACAATTGTAAAAATTATTAAAGCTTAATTTAATATTCTATATCATCAAAGTTTTCAAGAACATCAGTAATTATCATCACAGTTATTCAGTAATGGTATTTGGCTAGTGTTGCATATATTAACAGAATAAATGCCAACTAATTCCAAGAATTGCTAGTATAAAATTTTTCTAATTATCTTGGAGGAGAATAACTGTCTAGGGTCTGATAGAGACTGTGTCCCAGAGCGACTTCCAGAGAGTCTATTTATCTTCCTGTACCTTTTGTGGACTATTTCATTGGCAGCAAGGAAAGCCTACTGTGTTGCACCAAATGCATTCTCAGGTCTACACACATCCAGGGAGAAAGACCAAAATGAAGAAATGGTTCCATAGCCTTACCTCCTAATGGGGTCAGAAATCAAATCCTTTGGGGGATAGGGTAATTGGATGTTTGAGGAGTAAGTGAGAGTTTGAGATTGCAGGAGGAGGCCCCCTCCAGATCTTTGGGGCAGCTGCAAATTCCCCAACTTTGCTCTTTTAGTTCCCCTGCCTATAGTGAAACCCTTAAAATAAAACAAAAAGCCCTTCAAAGCTTACCTGGGAGATGAAGGGAAATGAGGAGTTGCTATGGAAAGTATTCCTTACGCAGCAGGAATCAGAAGGGGTGAGGGGGGCAGCCTCACCCCTGAGGACCCACTTGAATTTGTAATTCTGCTGTTATCCTCCACTGCTCCCCAGCAAACACTGGCACTACTTCTGAAACAACTCATCAGCCTTCCCTAAGGAGAAGTCCTTGGACTATTTAAAACTCAATTCATAGTGACGAGGCTTGGTAAATATTAGTTTTCTTAACTCCTCTGCTTCCTATGGTCAAATCAATGACCTATTTTGTGCAGAGGAAGCTGAGTGAGTTGAAAGTGCACAGAAACTGGCATTTCAGCAAGTTGAATTTACTTGGGATTTTGGATTGGAGTCCAGTCTTCCTGTCCTCTACAAGACCAGCCAGTAGTTGTGCCCCGACGTGCCCTATTCTCTATTACTGAGCCCCATCTACACCATGGCCCATTTGTGCTTGGGGGAATGAAAATGTGTGGAATTGCAAGGAAAGAAGGCAGAAGAAATTCTCCCAAGATGCAGAGATGATCTGTTCCTTCAGACATCTCTCTTCCGTCTGCAACCTGGAATGCACTATCCGGAAGTGTAGACAATTCGTTAAGTAGAGGACTTTGTCAGCAAGTGAAAGAGTGAAGGTAGCCATGAAAACAACAACCAGCCTGGGTCTACAAACAGAGGTCAAGTGCTTCTTAGCTAGACTGTGCCTGCCTGGTGTTAATAGTAGGAATAAAGGTGAATCTGTATATGGACACATACACATTCCTCAAAATAGTATCTTCATATAAATAGAGTTTTTTTTTATTTGTATAAAATGGGGAGGGGGTTGAAAATTATAGGCAATGTAGCAACAGTTCCGGCATTATTTGGTTAGTACTTTAGTTCACAAAGCTAATCAGTATTTTGTTTACACTGTAGGAAGAGGAGGCTGAGGCTGACACAGGACCCACGGTATCTAATCTTTGGCATCTACACTAGGTGGTTAGGATATGTCAGGGACTGTCTAGCCTTCTGTTTATTATCTCACTGAATTTTCACAACAACCTTGGGAAGTAAGTATCATTGTGTCCACTTTGTGAATGAGGAAACAAATGTTGGGACAATTTAGATAACTGCCCCTGGTCACACAGCTAACTATTAGTAGAGCTAACATAAACTGCTGCAGGGAGCGCAGTTGATGGAAAGTTGCTGTACCTTTGTACCTTTGCTGGCACCATGGCTTTCCTCTGAGACCATGCATGGTTCCCCAGGGCTGAGCATGGTGGGATACCAGAAATGGCCCATTCACACCATACCTGGTATTGCCCCGAAAGCTACAATATCCAATTTGGTAGCCACTCGCCATATGTGGCTGCTGGGCACCCAGGATGTGGGTAGTGTCACTAAGGAACTGAATGCTTATTTTTATTTCATTTTAACTAAAGTGGGCTCACTTGGGGCTCTTAGCTACCATGCTGGACAACACAAACATAAAATATTTCTGCCATTGCAGAAAGTTCTATTAACCTGCATTGCCCTAAAAGGATAACTTTTGCTTGGGGGAGATCATTGGGGGTGAATTCTGCACAGATCCAAAAGAGAGGTAAAAGAGATTGATTTCAGAGCTACTTCCTTTTGAGACAGTGAGCAATGGCCACTAGGAAGGCCGTCAGAGGAAGAGGACACGTGGTCCATCAGGAAGGTGAGCAGAGAGCAGAAAAGGAAGGGGCAGGAGGGCATGATCTCAGATGCCTCAGGGATGCCCAGCCTTCTTCCACAGCTAAGGAAAAAATGGTGCCACAGAAAGGTGAGTGGCATTCCTTGGTAGACAGGATTTTATGCTGCTATTGAGTAAGATGGAAAACTAGGGCCCAAATGAATAAAGGTCTGGGAAGAATGGAGTTTTACAGAGTAATACCCAGGAGTTATTTACATTTTCCTCTTCTTTGGTTTCTCCTATGCTCTTCTTTCTCCTTGATCATCTGACGCTGATCTCCTTATTAAAAAAGAAACCCTTATTCTCCCTTTTTCTTTTACTCTCCAGTCACCAGACAAAAATATAACTTCCATAAATATTTTATTTCTTCCATGTATTAGACTTTTATGTTCATTGTTCTTCACACAGATTAATTGAACATTAAAATTTTTCTTTCTCAAGGAGAGCTAACTGCTCTTTTAACACGTATTATAGCCTTCAGTTAACATTCCTTTATAGGGTCATTGGGCCAATGGCAAGGGGAGGCTACACTTTTTTATTTTCATCAAAGGTATTTTCATAGGAAAATATAGGCTAATGTTAGCTTTCCTGTATAAGATAAAAATACAACACTAGTGAAAATCAAATATACTTATAAAATATGCATATAAAAAATTTCACTTACCAAAGAGCTATAATAAAGGTAAAGAGTTTTTTTTTTTTTCTTAAAACAATTACCTTCAGGAGTTACTTGCAAATTAGTGTCTTTTTTTGTTTTTTTCCTGTGCTGTAGCCCAAATGGGTACCTTTTGGCTATAACACAAGAAAATGAAAGATTCCTATTGACAGGTTTAAACTCTGCAGTCCCAATTACCAGATATGCTCTTATTAATGGGTTCTTTGCATTCTTTTTCACAATGTGTGGAATTAATGAATTCATCTGGAAAGGCAACTGAGTATTCATCTATAGCTTGAAAATACTGACTTCAGAAACACAGATGTTCAACCAAATCCTCACTTGCTTACTCTCAGCTAAATTCAACCTCTGAGCTTTAAAAAGATTTTCTAAACTGTTAAGGACCAAAAAAAAAAAAAATGACATTATACATTCACATCTGGCTCTGTCGCCATTTAGGGCATGCTATTACAAACATTAAACATCTGGGCAGGGGAAAAGCATCTATTTGGGAGCTTCTGGCTACCATGACAACTGAAGTGCACTGTCTCTCACTCAAACTGTTCTGTCTCTGCTTATCTACTTCTGACACCACTGCAGTCTGTTCATTTTTGTTCCGAAAGCCTGGAGTAGGTGCCACTTTAAAAGAATAATCACCAAAAAAAAAGTTAAAAATAAAATAAAAAATAAAATAATCACCGCAGTAAGTAATATTTATGTGTAGAAGGTAAGTTCTTAGGGAATGTTCCTCTTGCTTCTGCACTAGTTTAATACTATGGTGAGACTAACCTCTCTCATTTGCAGCAACGTAGTTAAAATAATTTGGATTTTATGGCTTTTCTACATGGAAGTCTTCTATTTCTAAGTTGAGAGATGGCTCCTAGTGAAAGAGTCTTAAGGCAAATGGTGATGATTAGCCACTGCTATTTTTTCCTATGAAGAAGCCTCCCTTGTGGATGTTCAAAATTTTATCAACATTTTAAATGGCATAGAATATGGGCAATAATAATTATAGTTTCCATGTATGAAATTTCCTATACATTGAATGTATAATGTACGTTGGACACAGTAGGTTTTCATTTATTCTTCAAAACTACCTGTAAACTCAGTATTATTATTTAGACCTCACAGTTCTGAAAACTAAACTATGGAGAAAGGTACAACAACACTCACTCAACAAATATTTACCGAGTGCTGACTATACGGCAGGCTCCGGTAGGCACCAGGAATATAATGGCGGGAGGTATTATATTATTTCCCTACTTCAGGGGGCTTATCATCATCCAGAAGCAAGACTCATCTTGCCCAAAGGGGAAACAAACAGCTGGGGAGGAACACAGGCAGAAATAGAATCTGAGTTTGATCTCAAAACAAAATACGAAACCGACTGACTTCTATACCCAGAGCCTTGGAGTCATCTTTGACTCACCTCTTCCTGTCACACCACACATCCAATCCTCGAGCAAATCACGTTGGCTCTGGCGCACAATAAATCCAGCAGATGATCACATCCAACCACCCTGGGCCCAGTCACAGCCATCTCGGACCTGGCTATTTCGTGAGCTCCTGAAGAATCTCCCAGCGGCTAGCCCTTTCTCCACTGAATTCTCAAGAGAACAGCCACCTGCGTCTGGCTGAAAGGTTTAATCACACCATGTCACTCTTCTGCCCAAGACCCTCTCACACATCACTGAGAGAAAAAGCAAAGTCCTTCCTAACGCGCTGCCGGCCTGACCCAGGGTGGGTCCCTCTCACTTCACCTCCTGCCCCCTCACCATCCCTGCTCACTCTTGTCTGGCCATGTGCGCTTCGGTGCTTCCCCCTGGAATGTATCCGGCAACATGTTCTCACTTCATGACCTCTTACTTGCTGTTCCCTTTGTCTGGAACTCGCTTTCCAAGACATTTGCGTGTGTGCTCCCTCCCTTCCTCTGGCCTTTACCCAATGTTCCCATCTCCGCAATGCGTTCTCTCATCACCATATTTACGATGGCAGCCCTCCCATACCATTCCCTATTCTTCCCTCCCTGCTTTATCATCCTCCCTAGTCCAGATCTCCATCTAACACGTTACATATTCTATTACTTACTCTGTTTATTGGCTACCTGTCTTAGCTCTCCCCAACTTCAGATGGTCTGAAATCAGACACTAATGTTTAAGTCCTTTTTTTCCCCCCTGGGGGCCAAATGGCTAGTGTAACATTCCCCTCCTAAAAATATATGGTCTTCCCAAACAAAAAACGTATGCTTCATAAAGTAGAGTTTTTGTCTATTTTGCTCAGTGGTTTCTCCACATGACCTATAGTGCTTGGCACATTGTAGGAGCTAAATATTTGTTGAATGAATTAATATTTTACTGTCTCCCCTATACTCAAGCAGATTGGAAGAGCACCAAAACTCTAAAATGCTATTTTCTGAGCTGCTATAAACACAATTTTGTGGTATAAAAAGCGTGGCCATCTCCCCAAGCCTATTTCATCTGTTCATAAAGAGGACTTCTCTCCACCTGCATGGTTCATGAACAGAAAATACAGGGACTGCTAGTGAAGTCTCCGGAAATACTTCCAACTGACAGAAGGCAAATGGTAAATTGCAAAAAGCAAGACACAGCTGGTTTTTATTTTTATTGCAACTTGTTAAAACAAATATTAAGCTGTAGGTGATGTGGTGTCCTATGTACAAAATTGTAGGAAAAGGTTTGAGTGCCTTTAAAATATATTATTTAGAATGTGAAACCTTTTTTTTATTTATTTTTTTAGGATTCCAGGAGTAGTTTCACAGGACTTCTGAAGGAAACTCCAAGCTGACAAGGACCTATGGAGGAAAAATGCTATTCTCTCTCTTACACTAAGGTTGGCTCTGTGGTAAGTAAAATGGTGCTATCAGAGAGAGAACGCTGCTGACCCACTTAAAAGTATTAATAGGATCTTGACTAGATTTAAGTGAAAATACAAAAGTGTTAGTGAGCTTACTGAATACCAGGGAGGCAGTCAGGATTCTGTTAAGAAGGTGGTAGAGTCTGTAACAAAGATATAAAATAAAAAAATAAAAAATAAAAAAAAAGATAATAAAGTCAAAGTACTCGACTAATTGGTCCAAGAGTCTACAGTCTATGCTTCTTGTGTGAATAACTTTCCTTCTTACAAATAACACTTTTTCTTTTTCCCTACCTCAGTTACCAATATACTCTAAATAACTACTTTGTAATTATACAGTTTATTAGTAAAATGTTCCTTATAATCTCCCTTACTTTTCAACCAGTATCAGTGGTAAGAGGTTAATATACCCTTGGCAGCAAAGCTACCAAAAGTTGGTCTGGTCACAGAGAGAACTCTGGTCCAATGTATACATAGCACTTTGAAATCCCTCCAACGCTCTATGCACATTATTTCATATGACCTGATCAATAATCCTGTAGGGAGGATATTTTAATACTCATTTTATAATTAGGAAAACTGAAGCTCAAGGAGTTACAGCTCACCAGCTCGGGAAAATGTGGTCACTGAAATCTCAGTCCATGGACTCAAGAACCTACTGCTCTTTCTAGACCACAACATGGATTCTCTTAAAGAAGAATTAGGTCTCTTCTGGGATGCATGTTAGGCCTGGGTAGAGATGAGGATGCCCTGGCCAAACTCCAGGTAGAGGCATCTTATGAAAGGTCTGATGTCCTCATTCTCAATTTTTATCTGGCTAAATCCCACCTTGAGCTTAGGGGATTGTTATAGACTTAAGCTAGCAGCTTCTAAGTCACTGAGCCAAGAACCATGCAGGCAAAGGCAGGAGTAGGAGAACCTGCTTGGCACATCTGACGCAGAGAGGTAGAGAATAATTCCTTTGTGAGACACCATCTTACAACATCTTCCCCTGCCCTGTTCGACACTCCTGAAAAATGAAAGTTTTAGAAACATATCGTCTTCGTTACTAAAGACACTTCTATAACTGAGTCCTTAATTCAACATATAAAACATCATCTTATTTTGAGGCTTGAGAATGGGTAGGAGTATGGGTAGGGTGATATACCATTTCTGATTGAGTACTCTGAAAATAGGAATACTGGATTTTAAACAATGCAAATCTCTTCCCAAAAGACATAAATTATTACTATTCTGTTCAGAGTCACAAATATTTTACCTTCTATGTGAAAAGCATTGTGCTTGGTGTCAAGGATAAAGACGAATAAGAGATGATGTCTTACCTCAAGGAATCATCAGTCCAACAGAAAAAAAAATAGAAATCTTTCTAGAATATATTTTACTTATATCTACCTTCTTTAAAAGGGTATATTGAGTATTACTGAATATTTCTTTGGTATCTCAGGGTCGGCATTATGAACATCAGCTGTTCTGGGTCACATGATGCACACAACTGTAGTTAGAAACCAATGAGGCACAGATGCTAAGGGCTACGGATCATAGAAATTAACCAAGAACTTGCCCTCTGCCTTCCTGAATAGGATGGATGGATGGATGGATGGATGGATGGATGGATGGATGGACGGACGGACTGACGGATGGAAAGATGGATAGATGGATATAAATACCCTTGATGTCACTTTGCTTGCTTGTCTTTTCCTGTTTTTTCCATCCTATATATGAACTAAAGACCTGCTATTTGGCACATGTGCTTTGAGTAAGTATAAGGCTGCCTTTAGTGACCACAGAGGCACAGGTAGCAGCCGAAGCCTTCTGCTGCGCACCCTCTGAGGATCCAGAACCGGCCTGTTATTTCTTACTGCTAGGCCTCTCCTCTGACATTCGTGTGAGCTCTCTACCTCCCTTTTATCACTTGGATTTCCAGGAGGCTTGCACCGGCCCTTCTAATCTCTGCCCATTATGGAGCTATTCATTCTGCTCTTTGTTCTTCTCAAATTACAACGTGATTACATGCCTAGCAGAGAGCTGTCACGGAGCGGGCACTCAGTAAATGCAGGAACCCATTTCCCATTCACAGGCCAATCTTTAATCTGACACTGCCCCCAGTGTCTGCGTCTTTTAGGCCACTGGGTTGATACATATAGATGCCGTCCCTCTTTGTGGTCACGAACCATGTGGTCGCAATCCATCACTTTTTATTTATGCATGTGCGTATCTGTGAATAAAGTTTTCTAATTTCTTTAACCCCTGCATAAGACAATCATTATGCTTGTAATAACTCACTTGTAGCTGTACAGCCTGATGGCTTAAAAGTGCCTTATTATTTTCATAAATTTTCTCCACCCGGTGGTTCTCATTTAACAAAATAGTCACTTTGGCGTCATTTATATTTTTATAAGCAGTTTGTATTTTGGTGATAATGAATAACACTGGGTCTCAGTTATGTTAGCGTAGATATGCAATTCAAGCTTTCTAGAAGGAGCATTACCACCATTCTGATGCTGCTTCCTCTCATCTCAGAATGACGAACCTATAGAGATGAAAGCCTAAGGTTCATGTCTATAAGACAAAGCAATCATAAAGCGTGGCACATGTAGCATCTGATTATTTCTCCCCCTATAACTCTACACTTGCAACTGAAAAAAAAAAGAAAAACCTCTTATTTGTAATATAACTAATGTCATGGAATCCTTTTATCTTAATCTCTTTGCAGGCTCTCATTAAAGCTAGCACATATTATAATAGCATTAAAAAGTGATAACTATTACACTATTATGGCACAAGAATTAATGGAAGGTACTTCAACACAAATATTCAAGATGACCATTACTAACATAGAAAAACATTACTTCATCACACTCTTAGGGACTTCATTTATGTTAGGATTTTTTTCCATCTCCTGTTCTTCCAGATAAGAGCCAGAAAAATTACAGTCTCTGATCCGTACATATCTCTAATAGTAGTATTGTTTTCTCAGGAATTAACTTCCTATGATCCCTCCAGTTTTGAAATTTCACACCCTCAAATAAGTTTATGAAAATCCTAGCATTTCACTTCAACCCATTTCAAATTTATATGGCAAAGTTCCAAACACTGAGAACTGCAAAGTGCCTGTTCTTAGCACATGATATCAACCATCTGCCCTGGCCATCGGGACAGAGTCCAGATATTTCTCCAATGTGATATTATAAAGGCAAAGTGCTCTTGGTATTTATGGAATGTTTTTGTGAAATTTGCCGGTGATAAATAGATTCTAGCTTTCTCAAACTGGAATCCATCTCACATGCATATGAGTACTTTTCTTGTGCTTTGCTTGTATTCAACTATGCATGCTTGTACTTGCTCACTCGTGTCTCTCCCTCTCTCTCAAACACACACACACACACACACACACACACACACACACATAATCTGCCAGAGATTGAATCATGTGAGTGTTCCCAGATAGGCTAAAGATTTGGTGACCACTCAAACTATGACTTTTGAAGTATTACTGAACATTTATCGAGTGAAATTGGAGGGAAGTTATTTTATATTAACAGAAGTATGTATCTCTTTATGGTTAATAGTTCATGTACTAAATGAACATCGCTTTCACAGGCTTCAACCTCTTTCATTTTACAATTATTTGGTCTCTCATTACTGGACAGAATTAGTTATTCGTGCTCACTAGGGCAGTGGTAATGCGCACAGATATAGTTATAAAGTTACAAAATGGCTTTCAAATTTTTTTATTTGTTTATTTTCAGGCTGTCAAAACATTTTCCACTTTCCTATGGTCCTTTTCTCAGTTCAGTTTTCTTTTATGATTTACCAAATCCAACAAATTCTCGGAAAACACCCTAACAGCTTTTAGATAGTAAAAATGAACAAATGGTATGGTGACTGTAGTGAATAATACTGTAATATATATTTGCAAGTTGCAAAGAGAGTGCATTTTAAAAGTCTTCATTGCAAGGAAAAAAATTTGTAACTAAATGTGGTAATAGATGTTAACGACACTTAATCACAGAGATCATTTCGTAATACATATACAAATCATTAAGTCGTATACCTGAAACTAATATAATGTTACATGTCTCAATAAAATGAAATGTTAAAAACTAAACCACTCATTTCCAATAAACAGCCCTATATAAAATAACACTTAGTATAAGAATTTCAACTAACTGAATTGCCAAAGATCAAGTGATTCTAAACTAGAATAGTGGTGCGGCTTGCCTTAACACTATGCAAAATATTCAACAGAAACCATTCAGCAATGCCAAGAATTTTTTGTTATTATTATGAAAATATTCAATAGAGATAGTTCAACAATGGCAACAATTCTTATTGTAATCTTGTTCCCCATCCCCATGAGGGAATTGGAATAATACTGTCTTACCAATTGCCTAAGTGTTACATGTAGAAACCTGAGTTAACAGGTGCCACATTTGCTATCTATAGTAATGATATTCTACTGGTATACAGTGATGCCCAGGGAAGTTGTCATTCCTTAATCTAGTTCTGTATACCCAGACACGCACATGCTTCCATGGATCCATCTGTTAGGCATCAAGAATTACCATACTTAAGGAGAATAATCCTTCAGTCTAAATGTTTAAATGTTAGATGCTAAATGTACACTGAAGGATTTGAAGCAAGGAACTTGCAAATATGACTCAGTCACACATCTGGTCCAGCCCTATCTGGATGTCAGGATGCATCAGTCATTTTGGATTTATTCATAATGAGAGAAATCAAGTCACAACCCATGTGGTCTCAAAGGTCTACTTAGATGATGATGAAGACCTATGATACTCCCTGAAGTATGGCAGACTTTCCAAGCTTATTAAGAATATTCGTTACTGACATTTTAAATATCTTAAGTCAGTGATTTTAGCCACTTGGGGAAAACAATGTTGCAGCATGTAATTTAGGTTATTTCAACAGAGCCAGTTCAATCTTAAATCATAATTTCTAATGCATCCTAGCAATGCTACTTTTGTAAAGCCACTTTGTAAAGCAACCATAGAATGTGACTTAACAACCAATTACTTTGTACAGTCTGCAAAACAAGTAAACCTCTCAGCAGCTGGGAGCTCTGCCCAGAGGCCAGGGCTTGCCCCTGGCATGGTACCTTGCTCTTCTTCATGAGTTCCAGCAATATCACATTGCTTTCCAGCCTCATGCACTGGGCTCATAAACAGATTCCCTAAAAGATACTCAAGATTCTGATGTCACATTCAGAGGGGACACTTTCTTTTCCTTTTTTGACAATTCTGCATTTTTTTTAGTCATTCATATCCAGTCAATCATGTCAGCAGCCATCCTCACATATGAATGGTAATACTCTATTTTTAAGAATTCTTGGTAATTTGTTTCATAGGGGAGGGTGACCATAGGAAGGCAAAGCCAAAGAAAACCCATTTCAACTAGTCAAGGTTGACCTCTGTGAAGGAGTCAGAGAAAACAGACTAATGTCCCATGAAGGCTCATTTTGAATAAGACGGCGTGTGTTATAGCCAAGAAGGGCAAACAAAGTAAATCTCAGTGACCAAATCAGTCAACAGTAGCAGAAAATGTTAGAAGTGATAACACAAATGTACCCCAAACAGATTATACTCATACTCTTGCAAGTTACTAGTTTGAGAGTGTTGTATCTAAGGTACATCACCTCACACCTGTTAGGATGGCTATTATAAAAACAAAACAAAACAAACAAAATAGCAAGTGTTACTGTAAATGAATGCAAAATGGTGCAGCTGATGTGAAAACCAGGAAGCACGTTCCTCAAAAGATTAAAAATAGAATGGCTATATGACCAGACAATCCTACTTCTGGATCTATATGCAAAAGAACTGAAATCAGGATCTCAAAGAGATATCTACACACCCATATTCATGGCAGCATTATTCACAATAGCCAAAAGGTGAAAACAACCTAGAAGTCCATCCATAGATGAATGAATAAAGAAAATGTAGTACATACATGCAATGGACTATTACTTAGCCATAAAAAGGAAATCCTGACACATGCTACAACATGAATAAAACCTGAGGACATAATGCTCAGTGAAATAAACCACTCACAGAAAAACACTCTGTGATTCCACTTACATGAGGTATCTAAAGTAGTCAGATTCAAAGGAACAGAAAGTAGAATGGTGGTTGCCTGGGGGTAGTGGGCAAAGGAAATAGGGAGTTTCAATGGGTAATAGAGCTTCAGTCCTGTAGGATGAATATAAAGTTCTAGAGATCTGTACAACATCGTACGTAGAGTTAACAAAACTGTACTGAATACTTAAAAACGTGTTAAGATAAGCATCATGTTTTATGTTTTTTTTTAACTTGTTTTTTTCTTTGAAAAAATATATACTCCTTATAGTCAAAAATACATGGATCAACCCTCTTAGGGATGAAAAGTATCAAAATTAGGAGCAACAGGGCATTTCATGCTTTTCTTAATTGGCTGGGATAGTAACCAGTCCTATCTCTGTGATCGCTGGAGTAGTGTCCACTGGAAAGCACCTCTTCAGAGCTCTGCACCCCTGCCTGACCCCACCGAGAATCTACAGTTAGCTTCACAGCATAATGAGTGCAGTGTCAAAAACACGATGAAAAGACTCCTTACCGTGGTGCGAGGGACCTGGGAAACACTGGCTGCAGTCAGTTCCTGAGGATGAGGATTCCCAGAAGAGGTCACAGGTGGGACAGGCTGCCTGCTGGGAGGGCTGTCACTATGCACAGCACGCCCTAAACCCTGAAATGGAAGCAACCACATATGTGTGACCAGAGCTGAATAATTCTTGAGTCTCTTTTTAAAACTCTTGAATTCCTACCGGAAGTTCACACCGTTTCACCTGCGCTTCTGATGGCAGGCTGAAAATGACAACAGTTTGCCTGTCTTGTTTACTCATAAACACTTTCCCACAGTAGTGCAGGAAGAGGTGGACTCTTCCTCAGCACTCGGGCTCACTTTCTGGCTCTTACTCCTCCTCCACTCACCCAATGTCCTCTACTGTGGTCTGTTGCTTTGAATAATCCAGGTCCTACACTGGCATTCACAGTTAGGCACTCATCAGCTGCCCCTAAGAACCAGGAGACTGGAACATTCCCCGGCAGCTTACGTGTGGAGGCCCTAGAGGCACCTTCCTGCTTCTGATGAGGGGATGCTGCAGACAGGTGAGAAGGTGTGGAGCCTCACTCTACACCAAGCGTTGTCTGCGGACCAGCGGCAGAGCCATCACATGGAGCGTGCCAAACATGCAGGATGCTGGACCCTATTCCAGACCTACTGAATCAGAACCTGCGTTTTAACAAGATCCTCACATGAACTGAATGTTAAATATATGTTAAAGTTTAAGAAGCTCTGATGTAAAATCTGAATACATTCTGAAGCCAAATTTTAGAATTCTAAAATTCTAATATTCTCTTCTGAATAGCCCGCCTCCACCCATAAGTGTGGTGCTATTTCTGAAATTAATTAATTAATCAAATACTTATTTGTGGAATGAATTACTTTCTTTAAAATAAGAGGAATGGGCAGCCTGGGTGGCTCAGCGGTTTAGCGCTGCCTTCAGCTCAGGGTGTGATCCTGGAGGCCTAGGATCAAGTCCTGCGTCAGGCTCCTTGCATGGAGCCTGCTTCTCCCTCTGCCTATGTCTCTGCCTCTCTCTCTCTCTCTGTGTCTCTCATGAATATACAAACAAAATCTTTTTAAAAATAAAATAAAATAAGAGGAATAAATATATCCAATGATTATGTGCATAGCGCCTTAAAGCATCAATAACCTTAAACAACCTTCCGCAATAAGACTTAAATATGTATTCTTTTTTTTGTATTTTAATGAATCTGCCCATAAGATACCTTTAAATTGCATTAGTAACTGATAAGTGTGTAACTGATAAGATTTAATAATATTGAGCAATAATTCCTCCCAAAAGGAACACAGAACATAAGAAAGCTTATGTGTCTAAACAGGTGAATTTAACATGAAGTTAAAGAACTGGAATGCTAGGAACCTCCATTTTCACATGCCCTTCCATGGCCCATTAACTAACAAGATATTAAAAATTGGGGGGATCCTTGGGTGGCTCAGTGGTTTGTCACCTGCCTTCGGCCCAGGGCGTGATCCTGGAGTCACGGAATTGAGTACCACTTTGGGCTCCCTGCATGGGGCCTGCTTCTCCCTCTGTGTCTCTGCCTCTCTCTCTCTCTCTCTCTCTGTGTGTGTGTGTGTGTCTTTCATGAACAAATAAAATCTTTAAAAAAAAATTTTTGTTCTTTTTCTTAAAGGCAGACTCAAAAATTATATAACTTTAAAACTTCATAAAAACCTGGAACCATCCCTGGTCTAATCAATTATGAAAACTCTTTAAGTTTGGAATATATCACTTTTTAGGGTCTTTCAATATACTAGAAAATACTTATAATTATATCATGATAATTCAATATATAAATGAAAATAACTTTATTTAAGGATGATATGGAAATAATTCTGCTCATACATAAGACAAGTTCTTTGCAATAGTAAGATTGTTTTTCAATGTTATTATGTAACACCATTAAACTTAATAACTATATGGTTTATTCATAGTTCTCTATCTTTCCCTTCTTCTTTTTTCCCACATTTGAACTAAAACCCTGAATACTGGTAGGGGTAGCAGATAACTCTAAAAAACATACAAATATGCTGTTCTGGTATTTTTGTTTACTTATGTTTTATTATGTTCTTCAGGTATTACAAAGTTCTATCTACCTGTGCTTGCTTGCTTTTTTAGAAATTCAAAAGGTAAAAATGAAAAGAGAATAAAAATACACACAAAAACTCAGATAAATTCTGATAACATTTTAATGAATAATGTCTCAAACTATTTAGCTCTAGATGCTTTTTAAAATGTGGTTTTGAGTGTGTATATTTAAGTGTGTATGTGAGTGTGTTTACATGAGATGAATAGATCTAAAATTTCTATTTTGCTCACCAAACTACTCATATTGCTTTGCACACAAAGAAAAATAACCCTGCTGTGTATATCTAGCATAATGATACATACTCCTTATGTATCATTATCAGTTAAACAATCTCTCAATGTTGGGCATTTAGTTTGTTTCTGATTTTTCATTTTTATAAATAAAGCTATTATGGAAATCATTATAGACACTTCCTCTTACATTTGTCTCACTCTATCCTTAGGACAAATTCCTTTAATAGAAATTGTTAAATAAAATTTTGAAACACATTACCAATTTGCCTTCTGAAAAGTTTTATCATTTACCATACCGTCAAAAGACAACTTCATTAAAAAAAAAAAAAGTCTTTGCCATTATGAAAGTCACAAAATGTTATGTCTTTGTATGTTTGTTTTTAAGACTGCTTTATTAAAGTAAAATATGCATACAGAATAATACACGGCTTAATGAACTACCACATAGCAGACACACCCCTGTACTACCACCTAAGATCTGGAACATTAGCAGCATCATGGAAGCCCCGTCACGTCCCTGCCAGTCACAACTCTATCCTTCCTCTTGAAAATGAACCACCATCCTGACATTTAACACCAGGAAGTGGTTTTGTAAATAGGTTTTTGGCTCAGCATTATATCCACAAAGTTTATCCGTGCTGCTCCTTCTGTCTATAGTTCCCTCATTTTTGTTGCTGTGTAGTAACCAATTATGCAAATACATGACAATTTATTTTGCCACTCTCTTGTTGAGGGGTATTGTATCATTTAATGTAGTTTATGTATTTGGACACTGCTGTTTTAGTCGTACAAAAGAGTAAACTTATAAGTAAGCTTATATATACTTAATATAAAAATTAAATCCATCAGTCTTTTTCCTTTGTGATTGGGGCTGCTAGGCTTGAAAAAACTTTTCCTACCACAAGATTATGAAATGTTTACCTATATTTTCTACTAATATTTTTTCATTGTTTACACTTAAATCTTCATGTAATTTGGAATTTATTTGGATGTAAAGAGTTATGTAGTTGCAAGACTGTTCATCCTCCTTCAATAGCTAGGCAGTTTTCCCAAGATCTTTTATGAAATAACCTATCTTTCCCCCCTACAGTCATAAACTGCTCCCTTTGTTATGCATTAAATCCCCATATACATACTTGAGTCTCTTTTTTTGGATGTTCTCTCATATTTTGAAACATGCCAATATACTCTTCAATTGGCCATATAAGTACAAAGTATAAAAGTTGTAAAACAGAGTGTATAAAGATAGTAAATAAGGCTTCTTTCACACCTGCCCACCAAACACATAGCTCTCCTTCTCAAGTTCAACCATGGCTTTGAGTCATTTGTCTACCATTCCAAAAGTAATCTGTGTATATAAAAATGCAAATATATGGTAGCCCCGGTGGCGCAGCGGTTTAGCACCGCCTGCAGCCCAGGGTGTGATCCTGGAGACCCGGGATCGAGCCCCGCACCGGGCTCCCTGCATGGAGCCTGCTTCTCCCTCTGCCTGTGTCTATCACTCATAAATAAATAAATAAATTTTTAAAAATGCAAATATACACTCTTGGTTATATTAACATGTTCTAAAAATAACATACCAAAGCATAGTACTAGAGTTTGCATTATTGCATATGAATCAATATATTTGTGCTCTTTCATTCTTTGTGATACCTGCGTTATATGAATTTATTTAAAACCTATAGCCCCTGATGAACTAAAACACTATTTGTAGTCTTTTGCTATTATAGCTAAATCTGAAATGAATATATCTATGGATAAATCTCAGAAGTACAATTCAGGATTAAAGTATACATCTATTTTTAAAACTATTTTGAAATAATGATAGATACATGACTTTTTAAGAAATAATACAGACATATGTTATACCCTTTACCTAGTTTTCCCCAATGGTAACATCTTGCAAAACTACAGTATAAAATTACAACCAAGATATATTTTCATTGAAACAATATACAGAACTCTTCCATCACAAAAAATGTTTGTGTGGCCCTTATAGAAGCCATATCCACTTAATCTCTTTCCCCTATCCCTTTCTTAGCCTCTGGGAACCTACTTGTCTATTCTCCATTCCTATAATCTTGTCATATAAAGGATGTTACATAAACGAAACCATGCAGAATGTAACTTTTTGGGACTGGCATTTTTCATTCAGCATAATTCTCTGGGGATTCATCAAAGTTGTTGCCTGTATCAACAACTTTCTATTGCTGAGTACTATTCCATGGTATGTATGTATCACAGTTTGTTTAGCCATATGGCCACTGAAGGACATTTGGGTGGCTTACAATTTTTTGGCTATTACAGATAAACATGCTATAAACATTTGTGTATGGGTTTTGTTGTTACCATAAATCTTCATTTTTTCTGGGATAAATGCCCAGTAATGCAATCGATGGTTTGAATGGCAGTTGCAATGCTTAGTTTTTAAAGAAATTGCCAAATGGTTTTTCCAAAGTGGTTGTACCTTTTAACATTCCACCCAGGATAGTGTAGGTGATCCAGTTTATCTGCATCTTTGCCAGCATTTGATGTTCTCACTAGTTTTTATTTTAGCTGCTCTCATCAGTTTATAGTGATATGTCTTTGCAATTCTAACTTGCATTTCCATAATGACTAATGATGTTCAACATCTTTTCACATGCTTATTAACCATCTACATATACTCTTTGGCAAAATGTCTTGTCATGTCTTTGCTCTATTTTTTAACTGGATTGTTTTTTATTATTGACTTTTAAGAGTTCTTCATATATTCTAAGGTATTAGTCTTTTCTCAGGTAGGTGGTTTGCAAATATTTTCCCAGTCTGTAGCTTTCATTTTCATCTTCCCAACAGTCCTGCAGGATAAAAAAATTTAATAATAATTAAGACTAATTTATTGATTTTTCCTTCTATGAATAATGCTTTGAGTGTGAGCCTAAGAAGTCTTCGTCTATTCCTAAATCCCCAAAATTTTCTACTTTATTCTAATAGTTTTATAATTTAAGTCTATGGTCCACCTTGAATTAATTTTTGTATCATACATGAGGTTGCAATTGAGGTTCATTTTCTTGCCTATGAATTTTCAATTGCTCCAGCACTTTGTTAAAGGGTATCTGTCTCCACCGAATTGCATTTGGAACTGTCAAGAGTCAGCTGTGCGTATTTGTGTGGGTCTTCATCTGGGTTTTCTGTCTTCTTCCATTGATCCATCTATCCCTCCACCAATACCATAGTTTTGATTATAGTGATTATATAATAAATCATGGAATTGGGTAGACTGATTCCTCCCATTTTATTTTGCATTTTTCAAAATTCTTAAATAACCCTAGTTCCTCTGCTTTTCCACATAAAACTTAGAATAATCTTGTCAACATCCACAAAAATCTTTCTGGGACTTTGATAGGAATTGCCATCAAAACTTACATGTATCACCTTGCGAAGAACAGATATCTTCTACTTCATGAACATGGCATGTCTTTCCATTTATTTAGACCTTTTTTTTTTCTTTGACGGTAACTGTATAGTTTTCAGCATACAAATATTATAGGTGTTTTGTTAGATTTATAAGAAATTCTTTTTGCAATTGTGATATTGTATTTTTAAATTTCTGTGTCAATATGTTCATTGCTAGTACATAGAAATTAAATTGATTTTTGTATGTTTAGCTTGTATTCTATGACCTTGCTGGTCTCACTTATTAGTTTTGGGTTTTTGTTTGTTTTACAAATTCTCTGATATTTTCTGGTATGTAATCATATCATCTACAAATAAATACAGTTTTATTCCTTCTTTCTCAATATGTGTGCCTTTTTCCTTTTGCTTGCCTTATGCTACTCTGTTACATAAGACAGCTGAAAACAGATAATCCTTGTTTGGTTCTCAACCTGAAAAAGAAAGGTAAATCCTTCATGTATAACTATAATGTTATTCGTAGCTTTTTTTTTTTAAGATTGTAATATACTAAATTGAAGAAATCTCTTCATTCCTCACTTTTTATGAACGTTTACTGTGAACAGGTGTCGAATTTTGTCAAATGCTTTTTCTATATCAATTGATATGCTCATGTGTCTTCTCTTCTTTAACCTGTTCATTTTGTGGATCACATAGGTTGACTTTCAAATATTGAACCATCCATGCACCCATGGAATATATCCCACTAGGTCATGATTTAGAATTCTTCTACATATTGATGAATTTTATTTGTTACTATTTTGTTAGGGATTTTTGCATCTATATTTATAAATGATACTGATATGTAGTTTTTTTGTACTGTTTTTGTGTGGTTTTGGTATTAGGGCAATACTGGCTTCATCTAATGATTAAAAAGGCTTCTATTTTTTGGAAAAATTTGAGCAGAATTGTTATTATTTTTTTAAGTGTGGAATAGAACTCTCTGAAGAAACTGGGCCTGGAGATTTCTCTTGGAGAAGCTTCTAAATTATAAATCCTATTTCCTTAATAGTTACAGGGATATTCAAATCATCTACAATATATTGGGTGAATTGTAATGGTCTGTGTTTTTCAAGGAATTGATTTATTCCATTTAAGTTGTTGAATTCATGGGGATAAAATAGTTCATATCACCTTTATTTATTTTTGATGCCTGTAAGATCTGCAAAGATATCTGCCATTTCAATCCTGATATTAGTAATTTGTGCTTCTCTTTGTCCGTCTTGCTAGAGGTTTGTCAATTTTATTGATCTTTTCACAGAATCAGTTCTTTGTTCCATTGATTTTCTCTACTGCTTTTGTTTTCAATTTCACTGATTTCTAATTTTATTTTTATTATTTTCTTTCTTCTGCTTACTTTAGGTTTCATTTGCTATACCTTCTCTAGGTTCTTAAGGTGGGAACTTAGATTACTGATTTAAAACATTTCCTCATTTTTAATATATGAGTTTGTCCTATACATTTCCCTCCCACAACTTCTCTAGCTGCTGCCCACAAATTTTGTTATTTTGTATTTTCATTCTCATTTAGTTCAATGTATATTTTAATTTCCCTTGACACTTCACTGACCCATGGATTACTCAGAAATATGTTGGTTAGTTTTAAAGCATTAGATTATACTACTATCTTTCTGTTATTGATTTCTAGCTTAATTTTATTGGGGTTAGAGAATATACTCAATATGGTATCAATTCTATTAAATTTGTAAGATTATTTTCTGATACAGGATGAGGTCTTTCTTGGTATATGTTCTGTCAGTATTTGAAAAGAATATGTACTTTGCCATTGTTAGAAGGAGTATTTTATGAATGTCAGTTGATGGTGTTATGAATTCCTCTCACTGATTTTATGCATAGGTGCCTTATCAACTGTAGAGAAAGGGGTGTTGGAAGTGTCCACCTAAGAATTATAGATTTGTCTACTTCTCCCTTTAGTTCTATCAGTTTTTACTTCACATTTTGAAGTTCTGTTGTTTGGTGCATTTACATTTGGGATTGCTAGGTCTTCTTGGTGGACTGATTCTTTTATATAATGTCTACTCTGTCTCTGGTAATTTTTTTGCCAATTCAGTATATTACAATCTTAAAAAAAAAAAGCTACAAATAACATTATAGTTAAAGGAGAAGGATTTAACTTTCTTTTTTAGGTTGAGTACAAAGCAACGATTATCTGCTTCCAGCCCTCTTATGTAACAGAGTAGTATAAGGCAAGCAAAAGGAAAAAGGCACACATATTGAGAAAAATTATCTAATAATATTATCTTGACTTCCTTTAATGTTTGCATAATATATAATTGCATGGTTTTATATACATAGTCCTATACTTTTTACTTTCAATGTGCCTATATTGTTATATTTGAAACTTCTTATAAATAGTATAGAGTTGATTCATGTAATCCACCCTGACAATTTATGTCTCTGATATTTTTAGATTATCTGCATTAATGTAATTATTGATATATTAGGACTTAGTCTTCCATCTATTTTTTATTTTATGTTCTATTTTTCATTTCTGTTTTTTATTGTGTTGCAAGTGGATCAGATGGCACTATAGGATTCCAAATTGGTTTATCTCATGTTTTGGAATATATCGCTTTGTTTTAGTGGCTGCCCTAGGTACTACACACATACACATATATACATACATATATATATATATATAAACTTATCTATTTTTACCAGTTCAAGTGAAGGACAGGAAACTTACTTTCCTTATGTCCCTTTCCCTTCTCTATTTAAAATATAATTGTATTAAATATTTCTTCTACATTCATTTAGAACCTCCATCAGATAGTGTTTTAATTTTAGACTACCAGTACCTGTAATTTAGAGTCCTCAAGAGAAGGAAAGTCTAATGTATTTACCCATACCTTTGCTTACCATGTTTTCTTGATTTCCCAAAGACCCTTTTTCTGTTTTCTTTCTGTTCAGAGAACTTCCTCAAGTCACTTTTTTTAGGGAAAGTCTGCCAATATAGAATTCTCTTGGTTTTCCTTTTTCTGAAAATGTCTTGATTTCTTCTTCATTACTAAAGGATATTTGTATTTGAGTTTGGGTTTTGGGCTCACAGTTCTTTCAGTATTTCAAAAATATTGTGCCATTTCCTTCTGGATTCCATTGTCTCTGATGAGAAATCTGATGTCCATCCATTTGTCTCCTACAAGTAAGGTGTCATTTATCTTGCTGCTTTCAAAGTTGACAACAGTTTTCACAAATTTAATTATAATGTGTCTTGGTGTGGATTTATTTGTTTACTGTATTTGAGATTTTCTCAGCTCCTTGGATCTAGATTTATACCTCTAAACAAATTTAGTAAAATTTCAGCCATTGTATCTTCCCCGCTGCACCCATTATAATTCCAAGATGTTTTTTAGTACTGCCCTCTTTCTCCTTTCCTTCTGGTACTTCAATGGCATGTATATTAAATTTCTATTATACTCCTACAAGTCTCTGAGACTCTGTTCATTGATTTTTTTTTCTTATTCTATTTTCTCTGTGCTGTTGAGATGAAGTTAGTTTCTCTCATTTTGTCACTAATCCAGTTCACTAATTCTTTCCTCTATCCCGTCCATTCTGCTGTGAAGCCCATCCACTGAGCTTTTTATTTCAGGTTTTGTATTTTTTAGTGCTAAAATTTTGATATGATTCTTCTCCATATTTTACATTTCCTTACTGAGACTTTCTATTTCTTTGCTGGGGCTTTCTAATTTTTCATGTATTTCAAGCATATTTGTAGTTGCTTGTAGAAGCATTTTTATCATGGATGCTTTAAAATCCTTGTCAGATAGTTTTGACAGTCATCTCAATGTTATTATCCATTGAGTATCTATTTTCATACAATTTGAATTCTTCCTGATTCTTGGTATAAAGAGAAAATTTCACTTAAAACCTGCTCTGAAACTCTGGGTCTTATTTAAACCTTTTATTTTAATTGGCCTTTCCTGACACTAATCTTATAAGGACAGGGAAGATGACATCTCATTATTGCTCCATTGAGACCACCGTTGGTGTTTCTCATTATTGCTGGTCCCAGTTGAAGGTTCTGGCTCTCCATAAGGTCTAAGACACTGATCTGGGAGTAGCTTCATTACCACTGGACAATGGTAAGTCTCTGCTAGGTCTCTTCTATCATAATCTGAGCAGGAAAAGGGAGAGATGGTTAATTTTTTCCAGGTGAAGATGGAAGTCTAGACTCCTCAGGTGATCTCCATTAACAATGCAACAAGGAAGGGAAAGGAGCAACTTATTTCTGGCCAGTGGGGATGAAAGTCCTGGCTCCCTGTTTGGTCTTTGACAGCAGCACCTCATTAGGAGTACTGTTATAGCTTCTAGTGGGTGAAAGTCTAGATCCACTCTGCCTTTCCTGGCAAGGGTGACAGTGGGGTTAGTTTTTTTCTGTAGTGTTTGGAGGAGTAAAGAGTTTATTAGGTAAAAGTGTTCTATCTTACCTGCTATTTCTTTCCTATCTTTCTGGATAAAAGGAGTAGACTTCATTGGGATTTCTTTCTTGTTTATAGCCTTAAGCATCCCATGTTGCTGGCTTTTTCAGTGTCTAGTCTTGGATATATGAGACAAGAAGAAAATTTAGGAAACTCATCACTGGGTCACTTCTCTGGTCCTGAGGTCCTCAACCATGTCTCCACCTTTCAGAATCTTGTGCTTGTCTTATGTATAATGTCCATGGTTTTCAGTTGTACTTTATGAGTGGAACAGGAGATAATATATCTACTCCAATTACTGAAGGGCTATATTTTTAATTTAGATTAGCATTTGCTATTCCCCAATTGTCTTCCATAGATGTGCCAATTTGCATTTCCACCGAGTTGGTCTTGCTTTCTGCTATTGGTTTTTACTGCAGAAATTACTGTCATTTATTTTAGCCTTCTCATCTAATTTGTGCCTGCCATTTTAGAGTCAACTTAAGAATTTCTTAAGGGAAATTCTTCCTTATAGGATAGAAAAGACAGGGGGACTGTCATTCAGAAGTCAGCTTTCCACAGATGTGCTCCTTCTTTCATTTTCTTGCCTCCTACCCAACCCTATTCACCTGATTTGAAGATTGTGAACTTTTTCTAAACCACTCCACCTACAGAAATAAATATTGCACGAAGTCCCAAGGAGGGAAATTTTATTGATTGCTGGTGCCTTCTTTTAATTTATTCAAAATCAAACTATATTTGACAAAACTTCTTGAGGCTTGTAGTATTTTATCAGGATAATTCTCTAGTCTCACCATTCCCTCCTACCTCCATGTATGGCTCTTATTGTCCATTTTCATCAGCATTTTGGAGAGTAGTGTATGTGAACTGCCATCTTTCAGAGAAGCCTCAAGTGGACACTTTTTATAAGTAGCTTTTTTTTCAGAGGCAGAAATTATAACATAGGTAAGAAAATTGAGGATGGGCAACAGCAATTTTGTTAGATGAGTATCCATTTTCACTTATTTAGCCCTCACACTTGATTATACCACATCTTTATTTTCTAGACTTTTATGCTTCATAAAAATGCTACTTTCAACACTAGTATGAAAAGCATATTCCAAGAAGAAGGTGGCAATAAAGTGGGGAAGCCTTATCACTTAAAACAAGGAATACAATTAAAACATCTTCTCTCAGTTAAAGCTTATTGCCATTAATACATAGTCCTCCAAATGAGTTTTGCCTGTTGTTTTTTAATTCAAAAGCTGAAGCTCCTGCTTTTCTCTACAAAGAAACACATACACAAAAAAGTTTAACTCCTTGTATACCTCAATGTAGTATTTGAAGGTGTGTGTATGTACATGTATGTGTGTACACACAAACTTCTGAAAAAATATTTGCTCACAGTGAAATATTTTGGGTGGAAAAAAGAAATGCATAAAAATGTAACTCCATACAATATTATTTAGCTATAAACTGTTAAATTTTCTTTAGAATATTCTACTCTAGTTTCTTCCTATGCACTTCTTTTTTCCTTCGTTTTATAAAATGCGCTCATACTATAAATTGAACCTCGCTTTATTCACTTAACATAATAATGTGTTTTCCCATTTGGTTAAATGGTCTTTAAAAACATGAGTCTTTAATGGCTGTAATAATATTCTACCTTCATGAAGGTGCCATAATTTATTTAAACATTCTTCTATTTGAGAATAAGCTTCTACATTTTTGCCATTTTTAATAATGCTGCATTGCATATTATTTTACATAAATCTTTGATTTATTTTCTTCTTAGGATAGACTGGTAGAATTTGGATTACTGGACTGCAGCCACTGGCAGCACAAGGCTCCCTCCTGGACCAGGAAACACTGCGGTGGATCAGGACCAAGTTCACTACTGGCCACAGCACTGAAAAGAGACTGCAAATTCTGCATCCTTCCAGCAACACACTGTTGGAGTTCCATTTCACATACTTCTTTCTTGTGCAGCAGTGTGACCAGACAGCCCTGAGGCTCCCCCAGCTTGTAAAAAGATTTGCCTCCTCTGCTCCTTAGGAAAGCTGCTAGGAACCAGGGAAACTGAGTCATAGGTGTGTGCCTTCTCTTGTTTGCATTCTGCCTCTTTCCACCACTAGAGCAGTAGGGACCAGATGAGAGTGTGAGTCAGCAGAAAGGGGAGACATTTTCTGCAGGAGGTTCTATATACTAATTTATTTCAAGATAAGTAAGAGTTTCCATGCTATAAAGAAATGGTATCTTTAAAACAAAATTGGAAACATAATAACTAAACATAAGTAGGCTTTTATTAATCAGTTTTCTTTTTTGGAGGGGGTGTGGGAGTAAAATTCAGAAACTCTATGGTTTCACACTAGGTGACTGTAATGGTATCTCTGATCACATTTTGCTTTCAATAAGGCACTTTTGAAGCTGTTTTCTTTTCCTTAATAAATCTTGTAAGTTATTTAATTGTAAAAATGTGACTTGTCATATACTACCCTCTAATATTACATTTTCTAAAACAAGAATGTTCTCTATTGCCGCCAACACAAATAGCAGAATCTTTACACAAAAGGAACTCTCATCTGTCAACTAACTTTGAAACATCCAATTTCCATCAGCTGTTTGCTCTTCTTGGTGCAGCCCTACCAGGGAAGAATTTACATTTTATTTATTCATGCTCTTTGCTCATTTTTCTATTGAAGTGTTAGGGTTTTTTTTTTTTTCCCTTCTGGATCTGAGAAATTCCTTTAAATATTGATGATTTAACCCTACGTCTGTCATATTTGTTGCAAATATTTTATATTTTCTCCAGTTTTCAGGGCCACTTGGTTTTTTACTTGGTGCTTGCTTTTTTTTTTTTTTTTAACCATTCAGAGATGTTTAGATTTAGTTAATGTGTCTTTTGATTTAGCATTTTTCTTTCCTGTAATTCACAACTTCCCAAGTCCAAAATCATATGTATATTAAGGTATACTTTCTTCTAGTTTTACTAAGATTTTACTATTTTATTATGAATTTTAACAAAATATTTTTGAGAGATCATTTGATTCATCATTGATTTGGATGTCATTTTTATCATATACTAAATTATTTCATTTACAAGATATTTTATAGCCCTTCTAGTTGTGCCACTGTGCTGTCTGTAGGTTTTCAGACTATTTCCTGGGAGTGTATTGAATATCCTGAATATTCTTTTTTCTACTGCCATTGACCTTTTATTTACCTCAAAATTTTAACTATTTCACCCATTTATTCTTCTAAATGAATTTTAGGATCAAGAGTTCAAAAGAAAAATTTTCATATTTTAAACATAAGACTTAAATTTTGTAATTACTAAAGATGTTTAACCAGTAGACACATAAAAAGGCATTCAATTTTATTACTAACCATAGGATAACAAGTAGATAAAAATTTTGAGGTTTGATAATGTCCAATGTGGCAAAAATATGGGAAAAATGGGCATTTTCATAGACCATTAATGAGAAAGGAAACTGGTAGTTATTTTACAGGAAATGTGTATCTATCAAAGTGCAAAATGTGTATACTATTTGACCCAATAATTCCTCTTTTAGGAACATGTCCCACAGACATTCTTACATATGTACACAAATATACAAGGCAGTCCATTGTACCATTGTTTGTAATAATCCCATATTGGAATCCACATAAAAGTCTATTTATAGGGGAATGGTAAAGTAAACTATAGAGTATACATACAATAGAATATTGTACAGCTATTAAAAAGAATAAACTACACTTATATGTAATAATATACTATCTCTAGGGAGATACGTGAGGTTATTTAAAAAGTAAAAAGATTATAATTTTTAATCTAAGTATTTTTATATTAATTATCCATTACATGTTTGTGTTCATGTACAACTTCTGTGTTTAAATTTAAAAAAATTAAAATTTAAAATAAGTTAATCCTCATTATTAACATTACCTTTTCCTGGACCAGTATTTTGGGTGCCTTGTGTTTATTCACTCTTGAACTAGGAGAAAGTTATCCATACTTGGAGCTGGCCAACAAATAAAATATGTAATTCCTGGCTGGCAATGCCCTTTGGGTGGTAGTTTTTGAACCCCCTCTGGGTCTGGGCACTTTGGGTCCTTAGCTAGCATTCATCATGGACTACCTTAAGTGACCAAGGTGAGATTTTTTCCCCATGATTGTATATTTCTCTCCCCCAAAGCCCCATCAAAGAGTACCAAAAAAGCCACAGTCCATGTACTCAATTCTAGACAAGTTCTTTCTGCCTTCACCTACAGTCTCAATGGTGTTAGAGCAGGAAGGCTATTTTACCACCTTGGATGGATTTTATACTTCCCCCCCAGAACCACCATCTGACAAGGAGTTGTAGCCTATGACGATATAAAAAATTAATGTAGAGGGGAAGATCTGCTTTAGTACAAAATGTACTTCTCAGAAAGCACATGACCTACAGGAGACAGCTGCTCAGGTTTTCTGACTGCTACAGAAACCCAATATTGGACAATAGTTTTTATCCTCAGTTCAGCTCCATCAGCTTTGAAATTAGTGGAAATTCCTCCAGGGATCCTGCAAAAGGCTATCGGTCTTATTTTCCACTGGTATTATGTTTTTACCTTTTTCTGTGTCAACATGGGTATTTAAATGCAACATTGGGAGAGGCTGCTTCAGGGCCTATCATCAGATGACACTATAAACATGTTCTTTTGTAAATAAAAGTAAAGCTCAAAACACCACATAACAATGCTAATGGACAAAAGAGGTCATGAGTACAAAAGGTGTATGTGGGATTAATTCTTGCAAAAAGCAAATATTCATTTATTGTGTGTTTGAGTGTGGGAGTGTGTGCATGTACACGTGCATGCAAGCATAGAAAACAGGGAAAGGCTTGGGGCAGTTGCTCTGAAGATCAGAAGCAAGGGAAGAAAAAGGAATGAGGGGAGATTTAAGAGACACAGAAAGGCTGAAATCTAAGTGGAAATCAAGGTAGACAGTGGGGCATAAATGGGGATTAATACCTGTGAAGCCATGAAAAGGAGAGAGTCCAAGACTGGGTACAAGAGAAAAACTCTATAAATTATCCATGGGAAATGGAAGCTCTGCTGGAAAAGACATTCAGCTTAATTTTTTTTGGACTTAAAACTGGCATTTAGTGCCACCAGAAAATAGTAGGTAAGCATGAAAGCTGAGGCAATTTATCACAGTTATCATTTCCACCGATAAGCATTTCTTTGTTTGAACAAATGCCCACTCTAAAAAAAACAAAGTCGCAATTGAATTAACAACCCGGCTTACAGTGATGTTCCCAGTAAGAAAAAAACAGAGGAAAACTATAATGTAAAAAGAAGGAATGTATGATTTTTTTTTTTTTGTCTTTTGACAGAGACAAACGTGCAAGAAGGGTATCTCCCACTTTTTACTTTAAATGTGGAAATACGGGGATCCCTGGGTGGCTCAGCAGTTTGGCGCCTGCCTTTGGCCCAGGGCATGATCCTGGAGTCCCAGGATCAAGTCCTGCATCCAGCTCCCTGCATGGAGCCTGCTTCTTTCTCTGCCTGTGTCTCTGCATCTCTCTCTTTGTGTCTCTCATGAATAAATAAATAAAATATTTTTTTTAAATGTGGAAATACCCAGGTCACATACTGTTTAAGCATCATCAATATGTTCAGCTCATATACTTTCTATAATTTCTACATGTGAGAAATATTTAAAATTATCCAATATCAGTAAAATATGATGTGTATCAGGGTTTTGTTTGATCTTGTCATAGCAAGATAAGGCCGCAGAGGAGAGAATTTTGCACTGAACTTACAGTTGGAGCAAGTGTGAGTGTGCTGGTATAGGCAAAGCGTACTGTTCACTCTGACCTCAATACAGGGCAGGAAGAAGGGTTCCAGGATCCAGGACAATATGCTGAAAGTGGGCCGGCAATCCTTGGAAGCTCTCCTGCCATGGTGGGCAGACATTTATCTGTCAACTGGGGAGGCGCAGGGCCTTGTCTCTGCACTGCACTTACAGGCTAGCACATCCCCAGCATCGCCACTAGGGTAGCCAGTGGAGTTAGTTAGGCAGGGCCTTGGTCTTATGAAGGGGACCAACCGACGGAGTGGGAAGAGGGTTCTGACCTGGACCACATGCAAGCTGCCTGCCTGAAGTTAAGGAAGTCAAGCACAGAGGTCTGCTGCTACTCAGAGGCACCAAGGAGGGTTAACATCGGATGAGCTGACAATGGGTCAGGAGCACTGGGAACCATGCCCAGGGTCCTGCAAGTCATAGTGACAACACAGCAAACACTATAAAAGAGTCTCCTATTATGAATAGTATCATAACATCACATCCGAAGTCAAATGCTAGAATCTTCTCAAAGGAGAAATTTGGGATTTAAGTCTGTGGCTAACACTGTTTTATGGAATCACGGGAAGGCGACTATGGGAAAGCAGACAGACCAGCAGCTCTGGCTCCCGGGTCACGTACCGTTTAAGCATCATCAATTAACCTTCTGGGGCCTCAGTATTCTCACCCCAGAGTCTCCACCTTGGGAACTCCTGTTGAAGCCCATGAGTCTTTAGTCTGAGGCTACTAATACCAATATTCTCTTACTAAGAATCATCCTGCATTGTGACATTCCTATTTATTCAACAAATGTGAAGGAAATAACCATACTCCACATCAGATGTTCAGAACATTCCAGCTTCCTTCACCAGAGCCCTGTGAAAAGTAGACACGGTAACAAGCCGACTACAGCTTTGTAAGACTAATAATGAAGTGGGTCGTGTTCATCCTGGCTGTGTGCAGTCTCTCTCGCCGCTCTGTGCCTGGGTCAGCCTTCCCTGGGGCAAGAGCTGGTTGGTATATTAGGACTGGCTTTGTCCCTCGGCTTGGGGCCATCGGTCCTGTCTCCCCTCTGCTTGCCGGGCGCAGCTGTGGTGAGGCTGGGCAGCCGAGCAGTGTTGGCTTTCATGAGGAGGCAGGAAGGAGAGGGGCTGCTTTTAGACGCACCAGAACGTGGTGGCTGGCTGGGCACCGGGACACACAGCATCTCGTCTCCCTCCCCCCCACCTGTTAATTGCCGCAACGGGCCCACAGGTGTGCCAAGGCAACCCAACCAGAAAGATTTCTCAACAAGCCCCCCATTTCCTGGCATGGGTTTCTCCCAGTTCCCCCAGGTCAGTGTGACTTCAAACGCAGGCAAGACCTGACATTCAGGAGCCTCTTCAGGCCAGCAGCGGCCAGGATGGCTACGTGAAGAAGTTCCCAGGCCTGACTCAGTCATTGTTTCACCACAGTCTTGGCCCCAGAGGAAGTGAGACTGGAAAGAAAGGGGCAGCGTGGGGAGAAACAACTATGGCCTACTTTTGTGGAGAACAGCATAAGCCTTCCGATGGGCTGCTCGGGAGCTCTGCTGCATGAAGCCCAGGACACTCAGCTCCCAGCCCCTCAGTGTTCAGGGAACCCCAACCCTGGCACGACGTTCGTACCTGAAACTTATTCAGAACCAGCTTCCCACAGGCTCAAAATATTGCATGCTAGCATTCATTTTTATTAATCTACTAAATCTTCACAGAGCTCCTTTCCCTTTGGTTAGAATGAACGGAAAGCCGGGCTAATCTCTTACATCTTTTTCAACGGGTGTAGCACGATTTAAAGAGAACAAGCTACCGCAGGCGATACAGAAAGTTAAGGAGGATGCTCAGAAGTCCTGGTCCACATCCACACGCCTTTGCCCCCGAAGCTCCGCAGGGCCTTCCTGAACATCCCTGGCCCTTCCTGGTCTCAGACACCGACGGAGCAGGAGGCAAGTTCAGAGCCTGAATAGATGAGGTTTTTCTGACATCAGTGGGCAGTTGTCACATGTGAAGTCAGGTCATTTAAGAACAGCACTAACGAATGCTCACTGGGGGTCTCTGCTTCATCTACAGAGATTTTCACCTCCTGTTTCTCCCCACTCCTAATAACAGTCTCCCTCAACAGTTATGGTATAATCAGCCTGTAACGGCTCAACAAATAAATCTGAAAATGGCAGGCACATTTCACCTTTGTCCCACCAGGATTTCACAAGGTTGAGAAAGTGGGTTTCAGTTTGAAACTCGTCATTACAAAACCGTCCTCATCTGGCAAAACAGAAAAAAAAAAGAAAAAGAAAAAGAAAAAACCCAATCATATTTCTGTGCTGAGAATCATTAGGGAAAGCCCAAGAAAGAAGAGGGAGAAGGGTCAAAGCGCAACTTACAGAAGCACAGGCCACTTTGTTCAAGTCATGAAATCATAGGCTACTTTATCCAAGTCACCCACTAACGAGGATATATGTGGACCAGGAGATTTTTATCACCACGGTTTCATTTTACAAAATAGTACTGCATTTGCTCATCTTTCTGGATGGCCATGAAATAATGGTACATCTTGTAAATATAGGTTGGTTACTTTGGAGAGGGGGGTAGGAATTAATTTTAAACCTATCACATAGTTTCAAATTATTTCCCATGAGATTTCATACCAGGCCACAGCACTGGAAGCCATAATTTCCATATTTATTGGAAACAGCATCTCAGCCAAAGTGGTGCATTGTGTTCTCACAGTGAGACCTCACCAGGGGAAACAGAATTAACTCACACTATCATCATGAGCATCTATGGCCTTTGTTCAGAAAACTGTAACATTTGACCCTCTAATTCGGAGAAAGTTTCTTCAAATTCACTGCACTTTAGCAAAGACTCTCATTGGAGGAACTAACTTTAGCCTGATAAACTTCTTTGCCAACCTAACCAAAAAAGTTTCAATCTGTGTTGTACAAATGGCTATTTTTTTTGGTTTTGACCCATATGTCTCCCAGCATTACTGCTTAGTTGGGTCTTTGTTAATTTATTGTTATGTATTTTATGCTCCAAGTTCCACAATCTGTTAAAATAAATTTTTATATGAAAAAATCTGTTTTTATGTATTTTGTATATCAAACTGCAATGAAGCAACTGATAAATAAAGAATACTATGTCTTTCTTCCTTCTTCCTTTCCTTCCTTCTTTCCGTAGGCTCCATGCCCAGTGTGGAGCCCAATCCAGGGCTTGAACTCACAACCCCAAGATCAAGACCTGAGCTGACATCAAGAGTTGGATACCTAACCAACCAAATCACTCAGGCATTCCTGGAATGCTATGTAATATATCTGAATACTGGATTTTAAAACCACTAGTGGTTGGCATTAGGTTAATTCACTGAGGCTTTCAGCTCAGAATGCGACTGTCTACAAATTTGGATTTTTAGTTTTAGTTTCCTTCATTCTAGGAATATTAATACCTCTTTAGAAACAATGCAAAGCACAGAGTTGGCATGAATATTAACACATTCACCACAAAAACTGCAACATACACAAACTCTTGCATGAAGAGAAAAAGTTTGAGAAATTAGGTAAAATTAAAGAGAACTGGCTATTGTATAAAATTGTTAAATTAAGAACCCAGTATTTTCTTGAAAAGATCTGCACTGATACCATAGATTAGTATTAGTCTTAGATCACCAGTACTTGATTCCTTCCATTCATGCACATTAATTTATCTTTTAACTAATTAATTAAACTGAAAATAAACAGTGTTGATCTGGACAGTCTAAGTGAGGAGCAAGCATTAGCCTTTGGAGCTGATCACCGTACTCTCCCATCCTATGGTAGTTTAGGAATCTGATCCAGCATAGTTTTTGTTTTTAATGTTTTTAAAAATGTCCTTTACATCTATAAATGGTTTATTTAGAAAAGTTTCAAAGCTTTATAAAATAAAAATCCTGTTATTTTTTTATATAAAAATATTTTCACAGTGTTGCAAAACTAATCTTAAAATACTTTCCAAAAAAATATTACATTCAAAGAAGAGTATATGCCCTCTACAAAGACTTTTTGTTTTTATCTCTGAGTAGTTGAAACCATGCAGTATGTTTATTCCCTACTTAAAAATGTTCTAAGGAAAACAAATGAAATTTGCAGGTTCATCATCAATCACATCTACTTCACAGCTCCTCAATTCCAGGATGCATATTTGTTTTTGTTTTTGTTTTTTTCTCACATTTTAAAGTTTGGCATTTTTTTTAAAAGATTGATTTATTTACTAGGGAGAGAGAGCATGCAGGTGCACATGCCAGTGTGGGGAAGGGCAGAGGGAAAGAATCCTCAAGGAGACTCCCCACATCCTGAGGGCAGAGCCCCATGCCTGCTGGATCCTAGGACCCATGAGATCACAACCTGAGCTGAAACCAAGAGCCCCATGCTCAACCGACTGAGCCACCCAGGCTCCCCTGCATTTTAAGGTTTTTGAAAATGAGATCCATCTTAAAATAATATCTAGATTTAATGTGGGTGTGCTCCTTTTTAAATTCCAAAGCTCTATATTGTGTCTAGCAATCCATAGACAATGGTACATGAGAAAACACAGGGTTTTCCCCATGATTTTTCCACTGCAAGGTTCTGCTAGATGCTTACTATAACAGTATTTCTAACACACGGCAATCCCTAGAAGCAGTTTGATGATGGCCTAAGACTCACAGTCAACCCCCTCTTTTTCCTTGAGAGGAAAAGTGGTAGCAGCGGCAGACAGTAAAATGAATGGAAAGTGAAAGGTTTTCTCCAGCACACTCTTCAGCAAGCAGTGGTCATGTGATTCTGTTCTGGCCAACAGGGAGAAAGCTGGGACATAGTAGTTCTAGGAAAGCTTGCATTTAACATAAAGAGAAGAAACTTGGCTGGCATGTCCCCCTTTCCTCCCTTCTCACTCTTACCTTTTAAGGATGATGGTACCAAGGCTTAGAGAGGTTAAAATAACTCCTCCAAACCATGCAGTTGGTAAGCGGCAGAGCCACAGGCAAATCAGCCTCAGGGCAGTAAGCCAATTCCTTACAAACCAATTTCTTTACAGTGCTAAAATGTTAGTCGGGTAATATGCATGAAGCAACTCAAATTTCATCATGCAACCCTTCATATAACTCGCAAAATATAAAAACAGCACTCTCAAATAGGAAAAAGTCTGTCTCTACCCACTCACCCACCCACCAAAGAAAACCTGCCCAGAATTGTCTGTCTTGTTGGAGGAACCCACTCTCACTGCCCGCTGAAATTCTGAGACCAAATAAGCACCACTGGTGTTCTTTGACTGAAGCAAGTTGGATATTTTATCATCTAAAATGTAAATCTTTGAAGATGCCTCCCAATTACTTGCTTGATCTAGAAAGCACACATGCACACAGTCTAAAGTAATCCCGAGAAAAACTAAAACAGAAAAACTTTCGCCTTTCAATATTTTTAATCACAGATCATTGACCCTACTTGGGCCAGAAAAAGTGAATAAATTAGTGAATCTGTTAATATATTGTATTTTTATCACTGAAAATCATTTCCCTTGTGCCTCCACTAAATACTATTGAACAGATATTGAAAGACTAGAGATTTGGTGGGGTGTTTGATCAGATAACCCCAGGTTCCTTGGATCCAATCTCAGCAGAGCTGGAACTCAAATCTCAAGTCTTTCTGCCTCCAACTCTGGCTTTTAGGACCTCAGAGATCCTGAATCCAGAAAGGTGAACCAAGTAGCCCCATAGCTAGTAGGAAACGAGAACTAAATCCAGACCCAGATCATTGTCCAAATTTGTCGAGCACCTGCTGTGAATAAAGTGCTATCCCAGAGATACTGTACGTAAGGACGTAACATATTCTCACCCTCAAGGACCTTGAGCCTCTGTGACCATTGTGTGATTTTAATCAATTCAACTGAAATCAGAGACACCATCAGTAGTAGGACATTTAAGTAAGTGCTTCTTATGAGATCTCAAATTAAAAAGAAGCTGACAAACCCCTAAAATATAAATAGTCAAGATAAAAATGACCAGAATTGCAGTGGTCACAATAATAACATTTATTATTGAGTACTTACTATGTACTAGGCACTATTTTAAATGCTTTTCAACTTTTAATACACAACTAGACCATTTAAATACTATTATCCTAATTTTACAGATGAGTAAACAAAAAAGAAGAGAGCATTACTTAATAACTTGCCCAAATTTACATATACTTATAATCATTATGCAATTCAGCCTCCAATTACAAAAGATCCTGCCACTACCTATAAATTTTTTTAAGGGATAACAAAGGTCTCTCTCTCACATACACACAATTTCATCTGTCTCTATGGGTCTATTTATTTTGAATATCTCAAAATTCAATCAATATTAAGAAAAAAAATCCAAGGAGCTGGAAGCTGAGAGAGATACTACGCATTCAGAATCGGCTGCTTGTGGTAAATAAATAAATTGATAAGGTGAAGAATATGAAGACTTTAAACAAGAGAGTTTCTAACACATTATACTTTAATTAATTGTGAACTGAAGAAATTGTTAGGAGAAAAAGATGGTATTTTTAGAAAAGCAATTAAATTTAGCCTATGGGTGTCATTGACATTAAGGTCATCTCAACAAAAAGGATTTTCAAAGTAATAGAAGCAGATCTTAGGGCAGAGACACCCAAGAGATGGCTACCACAGAATCAAAGACCAATTTGCCCCAATGTTCAAGGAGAAGAAAGTATCGACCTCATTTTCCCAAGATTCCACTGGGATAGGATGTCTTTACTTAATTAACTACTCACCCATGATACCATCTAAAAAATACTGGTCATGCAGCTTTGTGCAGATAACTTGATGTAGCCTCAACAACTCTATTTATTGGAATATCCATTTTCCTGTCTCATAGAGCCCAGTTTGAACTTCCTCCACTTGAGCTAATATTCTACTTCTTCATTTATGCTACAGCTGCATTTGTACTAGAAGGTGTGGGATATTTGTGTCTTTGATTACAAACAGTCCGAGGCAAAGAAAAATATAAGTAGAATATGAAAAGGAAGAAATACTCCAATTTCACTGTCTTTCAGAGTAAAACAGTTATAATTATGTAGGGAAAAATACCTGTAAAAATTAACTCGAACCCTTTTTTATTTGCAGACAAAGAAAAATTGTCACAAGCAAATTTAAATATGTACAGGTGCCCTATTTCACCAATGTGCATGTTTCCCTACCATATTATAATGTTCTTGAGGGCAAGGGTTAGATTCAAAAACCTCATCTCACGTGGGATGCCAAGGCCTGAGGCTGGGTACCTAGTTTGTGTCCCCACTGCCAACATTCTGGCTGTGAATGAACTAAGGAGAGAAGCTAATGATCATGACGAGTTTAGTTACTACAGACCCAGGACAGCTTTCTACCTATGGTAGGGGTTGTTTTTAATATGAATTGGATTACACAGAAATAATATGATCATCCAGTTACCCCCATTAACACCCAGTTGAGACTAGCTTTGATATATCTTGCAAACTGTTCCTTTTCCCCCTTAGCATAGCTACTGTCTCAAAAGTGTAGGCATGTGGTAATAGTATGTACTTAGCCAGAAATCAATATTTAACCCAATCTCTACCAAGTGGAGCCCTTAACATTTTATATAGAATCTGAAGACACACTGGCTAAATATGACAACTCCCCCTTATCTACAGTTTTCCTTTCTCTGGTTTCAGGTACCTGTGGTCAACATGGTCCAGAAGTAGATGGTCCTCCCTCTAATGTATCACCAGAAGGTCATGAGTGCCTAACACTACATCACGATACCTACATCATTCGCCTCACTTCAATCTCATCACATAGGCATCCATCATCTCACATCATCACAAGAAAAAAAAAAAAAGGGTGAGGACAGTAAAATAAAATAGTTTGAGAGAAACCACATTCACATAACATTTATTACAGAATATATTGTTGTAACCGTTTTATTTTATTATTGTTGTTAAATTCTTTTGTGCCTAATTCATAAATTAAATGTTACCATAAGTATGCATGAATAGGAAAAAAAACATAGCATATATGTATAGGATTTGGTATCATCTGAGGTTTAGACATCCATGGGGGTCTTGGTACGTATCCCTTGTAGATAAGGGGGGGGGACCATAGTATACACATACCTTTGGTATAAAGGCTGTTCTTGTCATAAAGTGCTTTTGTCTACATGGCAGCAGTGAGTAGAGATTTACACATTAGGAGGAAGCAAGTGCCTTATCATTTATTTTCCATCATTCCATCTACTGACATACAACTTTCCCCTCTCTTGCTCCCTATCTCCTCAGTCTTGGCCACCTCTATACTCAGAGCATAGTAGCTGCTTGTTTTAAAAAGTATAGAATTTTACCTAAAACTCCCACTGCTTGTTCTTTCTCATTCCATTCCCATTTGCAAAGCTCTTAAGTTGTTTGTCAAATCTAAAATATCTCTGCTACTTTTCATTGGAGAGATTGATTAGATTGATAAAAATAGAATCCCAAACTGTCACTGCTCTTCTAGTCATCTTAATTAATTGTAATTAGTTTTTTAAATATTCAGCTCCTGATTTCCCATAAAACTGAGGGCATCAAACACATGTGAGCTGCCGTTATTTCTTACTACCAGCACTAGTAATAGAAAGGTAACCATTCATTCTTCCCTGTGGCCTTTCTTACTTTCAACCCTGATTAGTATGTGTGTGGCTGGTAAATAATTGAATTAATTTTATAGTGAGTGACATATTTTGAAATCTGCAAAGCATCTTATTTGGGGAATTTAAGCCAACCCTTACTTTTCCCTAGGTAGCTTTCTGTACGCCTGCAATAATAAGTTGGAGCAGATTCTTGACTTTCCCATTAGCATCTAGCAATTTACGAGCTTTTGATATCCATGGGATGATTTTTAAAGGATGATTTTAATTCCCCAATGCACCTAGATAACTGGAAAAATAATAGACAATAAATGAGTACTTTAGAGAAGGAATTTAACTAAGAATTTAAAGCTTCACCCAGGCTGAAAGTAATCAAAAAAAAACAAAAAACAAAAAAACAAAAAACAAAAAACCTTCATACTGGTCCTGAACTGACTTCAATATTCCCTTTAAATTTTTAAAGGGATGTATCAGCTTTGAATAACTTATTTTATTTAGGCCGCACAACTCTCCTACCAAGCAGTAGTCATTATCCACAATTTTTAGATGAGGAAATTGAGGCTCAGATATTTTAGGTAAATTACAGAATTAGAAATTAGCAGAGCTGGAGTTCAGTCCAGATCCAGCTGCATTTAAAGCCATGTTCATAGCACTACACCAACTGCCAAGCAGAATGTGGGTCCTTGAATTTCCTGATATTTACAACACCATGTGGGTCCTTTCTATCAAGTTTAAACCTAAAAATATGCAAAGTTTAATTATCTCATGGGTCTCATTTGGGTTCAATTTATCCCTGACCACATACAAAGTAGGCAATGATCGGTCTATCATTTTTAAGCGTGACCAAAAATAAAATTTAACACATTTGGGGAATTAAAAAAAATCAAACATAAAGAAACTTGTACATCGAAAAAGAATTCTCCCAATCAGAATTTTCCTAGAAAATTTATCATTGAAATCAAAGAAAAAGCATGTCATATTCTAAGCAAAAATCTTCCCATAAACTCCTAACAGTATCATCCATTGTCAAAGAATAAAACTCTTACTTTTGTTACTCCTGTAAACCAAAGCTGATCGAAGAGATAATCAACCATATGCCCTCTGCACACTCCATGTAAACAACTTTTAATTAAAATATCATTTAATTACCAATTCATTAGAAGTTCTGAATTCCAAGGTAATTATTTAAGCAACAAGTTTGGCTGGATCACCACCCTAAAATACTGAGTAGAACTCACAAGCGAAGAGAATTAGAAATGGATTTTTTTCTTTTCTCAAACGGAATTCAGATTATATCCACTCACTGATACAATGCTGTACATTTAAAGACAAATACCTTTTATAGGTCACTATTACGAATTCAGTAGATTACGTATTAGTTTCTAATGGGAGGGCTTTGCTCCTTGTCTTACAATACCTTTTGTTCCAGGCTATCTTTTTAAGGATGTGCGTGAAGCAAACAGCCTGGAAGGATAAAGACAGTGTCTCCCTCTGGCACAGGACAGATTCTTTTCCTGACCAGGATAATAAAAGCTGGGTAAGTTTGCTTGCCCAGTAACTCTTTCTAAGATTGGTGATTTCCTAAACTCTGTGTTCCTCAGCTGTGACACAGACCCACCACATAGGCCTGCTCTGTGTTGTCCCTCCAGGAGCTGGGGGACAAAGGAAACAAATGGCAACAGGAAGTTGCGCCATGAGGAATAAAGTCCTTTGCATCTGACCCAGGAGTTTCATGTCTTCTGCCAGCATAGATGAAATGGGGGCAAGCTAACCTATAAGCTCCCAAGTAAGGGCAAATTTAAAAGCCTTTGCAACTCTTGACAGTTGTGTAATACTATTTGAATAAGTATTTTAAGAGGCTCAATAACTCCAAGGTAAAATTTTTGCACCTCCCTCTGAAGCCTGGAACTCAACAGTTGTCACTTGTGCTCAATTGCATCAAACCCACTAAAGAATTCCACTTTAATGCAAGAAATTCTTGGAACTGTCTGGCCACACGATAGCTACTAAAATGTGGGCGGGGGGTGCAGGTGGACACAAATGGAGGGAGCTTCTCTTTCTGATGACCACCTTTGGGTTATTAGAGCCATCAGGACCATGGGTCTGTACACACTAAAAACAAGATATCCTTCTCACGCCCTGATTGATGGCATGCTTTTACAGGCTGACCTGTAAATCCCTGCCATCAATCAGTCTCTCTCACAGAGGCCAGAAGAAGAAGATATCATATCTTGCTCACATTCTCCAAGTTTACCCCCAGGGCAACACAAGCCAGGCAAATTTTGGTACTCATGCAGATTTCTTTTCCTCACTTTGTTGTCTAGGCATATGGGCAGTAATAACCAATATTTATGGAGTATTTCACAATAATAATTTGATCTTTCTCCTACCCTGGAGATGTAGACGAACAGAATTTGTATTTTTTCTTCACAGAGGCTCCATGAGTTGACCCAGACCTAGATTTGATGACATGAACAGATAAACTCGGGGCTTCTGACTTGTTCTTCTCTACCATTTGAGTCTTTGTACTTCATGAAACCCAGAAGCCCAACAGATGGTTCCGCAAGTCGTATAGCACATAATGACTCCCTCACCAACCCCTCAACAGGGAATGCCTGTGAGCTGCTAGGTTCTGCATCCTTCTGAGTACAGACAGCATCTTCACGTCTCCCCACTGTCAAGTGGCTGTGCCTGACACACGGTGTGGTCTTCCCTATGCTTCCAAGGCAGAAATCATGAGGTCCAAATAACAACCAAACACACACATATCTACACAGAAACTGAAGCTCTGCTCCCTGGTACCCACTTTAGTCCTCTCATGGGCTCCTTTGACCACTCTTTAATTGGCCCCATGGAAGGCAGGATAGTACAGTGATTAGGGAGCAGAGTCTAGAGCCAGATGGCCTGGGATTTTGAATCCTCGCTCAATCACTTATGGGCTATGTGATTTTAGACCATTTCGTTAACCTATTGGTGCTTTAGTTTCATCATCTGTAAAATGGAGGAAATAATAGTACCTCTATTATAGGATTGCTGTAAAGATTACATAAATTAAATAAATTACTCCAAAACAGGCCTGTATTCAATTCATGTTATCTGTCACCAGTGTTATCTGTTATCACTGTCACCACTACTACAGCTGCTCTGAGTCCCCTTTGGACACATTGATCTCTTTCTGGTTAGCAACCTAATTTCCAACTATCAGGCCTGGTTCTGAATTCAGGGGAACTTCTCCAGGGTCTCCCAGCCTGACAAAAAAAGCAATCTAGCCTGGCCCACTCTGTCACCAGAAACAAAACCGTCACGGAAAATGTGACAAGCTCTAGAAATACTTGTTGAATGAATAAATGACTTGGAAATTATTTCTTTCACAATATATATTCTAGAAGAAAAATGAGACCATCCCTCCAACTCTTTTGTGAGTAAATCCATGTGGTAGGCAGAATAATGATACCTCCTCCCCCTGCAAGATGTCCACATTTTATTCCCTGGAACCTGAATACGTTACCTTACATGGCAAAGGGGACTTTACAGGACTGATTGACATTAAGGTCATGGAGATGAGAGGTTTTCCCAGATGATACAAGTAATTTCAAGTTAATCACATGAGTTCTTAACTCTTAACTACAGAGAATCAGAGAGATGGCAGCATGAAAAAGACTTGACCACCCTTTCTGGCTCTAAAGATGGAAAGGGGTCCCAAACCAAGGAATGCGCATGACCTTTAGAAACTGAAAAAGACAATAAAACAAATTTTTCCCTGGAGCCTCCAGGAAGGAAAGGAACCCTGCTGACACCTTGACTTTAGCCCAACCCCCCTTGTGCTAGAACTTCTGACTTTCAGAACTTCAAGATAATAAATCAGTACATTTAAGTCACTAAGTTTATGGCCACCTGTTAGTGCATCAATAGAAAACTAATTTCTTCGGATTATTCTATCAGGGAAAGACCACTACTCAGTTTCTGGGCACTATTCTGTGGGATTAAGCAACAGGAAAGCACATATTTACCCACTAATTCATTCATTTATTGATTCACTCAGTGAATTTACAGAGCACCTACCGTAGGCCAGGCACAGTTCTATGTGCTACAGAAAACAACGGTAGACTAGAGAGTCCTGGTTGGCTTCCGTTCTCATGGAGCTTCTATTCCAGGGGTAAGAGACAGAGAGACACTAAACAGGCCAATAAATAAATAAAACAACTTCAAACAGTGATAAGTGCTATGAAGGAAATAAAACAGCACAATGACAGGGAACACCAGAGGCAGAGCTGTGGGGAAAGGAAGTCGCAGGCTGGGCGGGAGGAAGGCTCTCTAAGAAATGACAATTTAGCTGAAATCCAAAAAAAGTACAGGAAGCCAGGGAGACAAAGATCCAAGTAGGCTCCTGAGCCAGTAACCCACGGCAGACCTGGCCTTCTGAAGGATACCGTAAGAGATGAAATACCCTCTTGGAGAGATTGACAGGACTTCTTGCTCCAAGGAAAAGTGCACTGTGTGAACTGCTACGCTCATTTTCCTGTCCTCACTCTTCAGGGGCATGACTTCTAAGGCTTTATTTTTTAACATATTTTATGAGCAGTGTAAAGGCAGCATTATCCCGGGGCCCCTGGTATCATTCTCCATGAGTGCACAGAATGCTCTCCTTATGTGTATATGGATGTGGTTAGACTCCTGGAGACAGCTAGATTGCTATTCTGTGATGGATGTCCCGGGGGCTGGTGGCTGCCTGTATGTGCGACACTGGCCCCAGGACTAAATCCATCGCTCAGGTTTAGATCTAGATGGAGAGCTACACAGCCTGTGCAGATCACAGCTGGCTCCCATGCACTCTTCATTATGACAAAATATCAAAGTATGTAGGTGGTGGCCAAATGCATAAAATCCTCTCTCCTGTCCTATCATGTAGGAACGATGGTCTAAAATATCTAAAATATCCACACACAGAACAAGTCACTCAATTTATCTATTACATAATGTCTTGCTCTGACATGTATCACAAAACAGTGAAAACAACTCCAAATTTTGTTGTCACAGTGTCATCAATTATTTCTCACAATTGTTCCTTTATGAAGGTCAAACTTGAATGTCCAAGTAATCTGTCTCGACCCAGAGTTTCCAGAACAGTGCAAATTACCTCATACGCCCCGTGTATGTATACACCAGTGCAAATTACCTCATTCAAGTCATAGAAGGGTTTCTTCTACGTCTACCTCCCCATTGAGAAGACGGCAGAGCTGAGGTACACAAAATCAGCCACTTCTAAGGCTATGCCATCATTTCTGTTGTTTTATATGTTAACATAATGAATTTAGAAATAGACTTTGTATTAAGTGAGAAGGTTTTTGTGTTGGGGGGTGGGGTGCAGAGAGAACAGGTCACAGTGATAATTCACTGACTCTTGAGAATGGTGCCCGGGTCTTAGAACCAGAATATCTGGGTTTCATTTCCATCTCCATCATAGAATAGCTATATGACCTTGAACAGGACACATCTCTGCCCAAGCATCAGTGCATTTTTTCTCTATAAATTGAGGTCAAAAGCAACATCCTTCTTGTCTGGTGGTTCTCACAATTACAAAATGAGACATACCTTGTGGACTATAGAACATAAGTATAAACCAAAAGACCCCCGGAGTCTCCTCGCTCATGGTGCTGCAAATAGGTTGACTTAAGGCAACAGACGGAGTCCCAATTCTCTACACTGCACCCATGATTCCTCTCCTCGGTCAGTCCCTCTGGGATGCCCTGGTGGTGGCGGGAGTGGATGTCTCCCACACAAACAGACCTAAGGCCTGCCACTTGACAGCCCTCCTCTTCTCTGCTTTTCTTCTGCTCCACTGACCTGTCACTCTGCCATCCACAAGTCATAATCAACACCGCTGACAACACTCTCTGGGCAAATAACTTCCTCTAGAACATCAGCCTCAAGGCCCAAGTCATCAGGGAGACCAAAATTTCTACTCTTGGGCCTTACTCTTTGAAAAGGGGGCCACCAAAAAAGAGCCATTTTGCCAATCAGTTCTTTGTAGGGGACAGCAAACTTTATCTGTTAAGGGCCAGATAATAAGTATCTTAGGCTTCAAAGGCCTAAATATTGTCTCTGTAGCACATTTTTCTTTGCTTTCTTTATGTGATTGAAAAATTTGAAAAAAATTCTTAGCCCTTTGTCCTTATAAAAAGAGGCTGCAGCCTGGATCTGTCCCAAGGCTAGGGTTTGCTGACCCCAGCTTTATGTCACAGTCTTCATTTATGCCATAATATACTCGTTTGTGTCTCTGTGAGGAGGGATCTATTCTTGGTAAGGGGAGTTAAGGGGAAGCTAGTTAGGTCAGAGCAGGTGCCTGGAACCACTGCTCCCTCAAACATCCAGATCTATGGCTCAGTCTGCTCCACTCTGGCAGATTTCTTCACTCATGGCTTTCTCTCAGGGATCCCATCACTTCCCTCCACCCAGCCTCTTCTGGGGAATCGTAAGCCATGGAAGGGATCAGTACATGTCTGAACTCCAAAAGTGTTCAGTTCTTAGACTCAGGGCTCCTGAGCTCTATGTAAATCAAGCACGTAGCTTCCATGTCCTTAAACATTATATGACAGTTAGAAGCCACTCTGCCCAGGGCACATGAGATCTTGTAGTTGGAGTTACCCAAGAGACAATCCAGCCTGGTAAAAATGCATCTCCGAGTCATGCAGGATATCTTACACATTTATTAGGTGCTATGCTCATTTTCAAAAAAGGAAGAGGAGGAAGGAAAAGAGGAGGGGGGCGGGAAGGAGACAGGTGAGGAGGAAAGGAAAGAGAAGCCGCTGTGGCATATTTTGTCTACATGTTCTTATTATCACAAAATTATCTTCACTTGGCACTTACATCGGATTTATGAAATACAGTCATAAAATTCAAAAGCAAAAGCAAGCTCCCCACCATTCATGGTTTGTAAAGGAGAGGGAGTAGAGTTGGTCTTCCTTTTAATGTTTTCCCCTCTTAACAGAAAACTTCACTTTGTTTCTTCTTGATTTTCCCATATATACCATAAGTCAAGGCCTCTATGAGCGTATAGGGTACCCAACTGCAAATGATATAAATGATGACCTTGCAGCCCCCAAATGGGTTAGAAAATAGTACCTTTTATGTTCTTGTCTCTGTATAATTTGGCTAGCTGAAGCTGCCTTTGTGGGGGCGGGGGGTAGGAAGTCACCCCTTCGCCTGGCAGATTTAGCTGTGTCCAAGAACACACACTTTGGTGACCAGAGCCAAGATGGAGTCTTATCCCATCTTGTGTCCTTTGCCAGGCTACCCAATAACACACAGAAGCCCTGACTTGCATTTTGAGTCCATGCCCACAGGCTGGACTAGTCCATTTTGTGCAGCTACTGGTACTATGCTGGCACAGGGGTTACTGATGGTATTTACTGTGATGGTGGTGCTGGTGGCAGTCCCAATAAAACTTTTCGGCTACAGTTTCTGCTCATTATCACTTAAGGAGGGCTGGTTTTGAAAGGGATGGAGACAACTCAGGTCAAGTGGCCCACAGTGTCGGCAAGGTATGTGTGTGGGGGTGTGGGGACGGTGGCTAAGAGTCCAGGAAGATGTGTGGCTCAGACAGTACACAACTCCTCTCTAGGGCTGCTGAACCACCACGTGGGCTAAACTGACGGATGCTCTTTCATGGTGGGAAGGAAGGTTTGTGAAGCCTTGTGTGAGCCAGACAGAAGAGGGAGGGAAGCAGCTGAGAAGCCACCGGGCCGGGGATGAGGTTTCAACCCCCGAAGGGGAAGGGGAAGGAACAGAACCCGGTAGCTGCCTGGAGACGGGCAATGACGAGAAAACCCACAGCTGCCTGGGAGCTGCTTGGAAGAACCCGCGACAGATTGGAAGGGGAGAAGAAAAGGTCATGGTAGAGTCAAGGATGACTGGAGCTCCCCGCCTGAGGAGAGGGCTGATGGCTGTGTTTAGGTTGCCAAGACAACAGGCCTAACTGGCGGCCAGGGAGGCTACAGAGTCTCTGTGATTCCTCCACTCTTGGTTATGAAGTGCAGACCTGATCTTCCACTTAAAAGTACAATATGCTGCTCTGTTATATGAGGGGTGTTTATCCGCTGAAATGACTCCCCCCCCATTTGTCCCAGAACGCTGCAGGTTGCAATCATGCTTCAGAAACACATGCTTTACCAAGGCTCCTAATGGAAACAAACATCTGCAACACCTAATCCAAGCCTATTCACAGGAAAGGTAATAAATAAAAATAATCTAACCTTTAGCATTATGCAGGATTTCTTTAAACACAGAGAACCTTGGAGCAGAGATCTACCTTTCCAGTTGAGAATGCACTACATATTTTTCTCTTGGAAACTAAAGATACTACATATAAATTTGAAAACATATATTTCTTCAAAGTATTAATTTTTAAAGCGGCCAAAATTGCTAACAACCAGGGAAAGTACCGATTTATAAATTATGTTCTCGGCATATAGTATACATTGTGAATTTGCATGCATATTAAATGCAAATAACCAGAAGAGCATAACATTAAGGCTTTAAATTTATATGTGCAAAAGACAGTAAATTCTAACATTAAAATTCTTTCCAGAAAATATTAACTCCCCAAATCCCACGTGATTGTCACACAGCCAGCAGAGCAGTTTCGCCGCAGGGCTTGAGAAGTCAATAACCTATAACACCCATGCCCACCTCACTCACCAAGCACTGCAGGTAGGATCATGTGGCATTGTGTAGGACCAGAATAAAGGTGCTCTGGCATTGCCCAGCTATTCACACAAAATTTTTAAAATAATTCAACATAACAGAGGTACTCCTAAAACTGCCACCATAGAATCACAAGATTTCAAGGGAATCTTTTTCCAGTGTAAAGATTTTAGGTTGAGGAAATGAGGCAAAGTATGGCTGACTCTGCTCTCTTGGTGTAGTAAAAATAAGAAACTTCTGATGGTAAAATTTTATGCATCAACTTGGTGGGCTACGGTGCTCAGTTATGTGGTCCAACATTAGTACAGATGTTGCTATAAAGGTATTTTGTAGATGTGATGAATATTATTTATCGGTTGACTTTAGGTAAAGGAGGTAACCCTGCATAATCGGAGCGGGCCTCTTCTAATCAGTTGAAGGCCTTAGGAGCAAAAACTAGTTTCCAGCAGGAATTCTATCTGAAGACTATAAACTTAGAAATTCTGACTAAGTTTCCAGCCTGTCAACTGACCCTATAGATTCCAGACTCAAGGCTACATCAATTCCTGCTGTTCCCTATGAGTTTCAGACTTGCCAGCTCCCACAATTACATGAGTTAATTCTTTAAAATAAATCTTTTCTTACATAATATACATACACACACACACACACACACACACACACGTGTATATAAGTGTATCTATTAATTTGGTTTCTCTGGAAAAGCCTGACACAAGGTTCAAAAGCATTTCCAGTTTAGAACTAACAACGTGTACAGTATTACAATCCATCCCGGTGGATAGGTGAGTGTTGCTTGATCTTAATTACAATGGAAAAGTGAATGTTCTCTTTTTTAAATTTGATACATAATTGACACAGTGGTTTTAGGTGAACAACATAATCATTCAATATATGTATATATTGTGAAATGATCACCATAATAAGTCCATTTAACATCATTACACATAATTACAAATTTCTTTTCTCGCAAAGAGAACTTTTAAGATCTCCTTTCTTGGCAATTTTCAAGGACACAATTCAGTTTTGTTAACTATAGTCACCACACTGTACGTGACATTTCCAGGACTTAATTGTCTTTTAACTGGAAATTTGTACCTTTTGACCATCTTCGCCCAACTGTTTCAATAGCTCCACCCCTGTAGAGCACAGAGTTTTCTTGAAAAAATTCCTGATTCCCACTTAAAGAATTTTCATGGTTCAATCTAGGAAGAATAGAGTGAACTGGATTTGTAAAAGGGTAAGGGCTCATGAAAATCTCTCTGGCAGCTGAACATCTGCTTGGCCATGTCGGTTTTGGGACTTGCCTTGCTGTATTTTTATTGTGAATTCTCTGTGGATGCTCAGTCTTGGGGAACAGCACCGTCCCCTAATTCATGACCTAAAAGCCCAATTCATACTGTCGGCTCTAATGAAGCTAGTTCTATTTCAAGTTTAGATCAAACAATTTCATGGGTTTACCGCCACCCTGACCGCTCCTTCTCTGGCTTCTTTTCTCCCTTGGCCTTCTCACAAAGCATTCACAATGTTTGCTTCCAAGCCTCTGCTCTTCCCTTCTCTCTGTGACACGGAATGCTTATCCACACACCCAGATCCAGTTACTGTGTATGCACAGAGGATCTGCAGGCTTGTGTTCCCTTCCCTGACCACTAACTCTCAGCACACTCCTTTATTTACTGCTGCCTGTAGGGTCTCCCGGGAACTGATGGAATTAGGAGTAGGGTCAGAGTACCTCCAAATGAGAACTGATCAACTTTTAACAAATTCCTGTCTTTTGAAATCTGTTCCATTTCCACTGTTCCATGACTTGCAAGCTCAGAAGAGAACTGACACATTCCAGAAAGCATTTGGACATTTCTTCTGGATACCCTGCCTTTTTTTTTTTTTTGGACCTTTAGGGACTGGAGGGGTTCTCCAAGGCCTCCAAGGCAGCAGCCCTGTCTTGAATGAAAGTTATCTGTAACTTCTCTTTCTCTTCTGTCTTCTCTGTGAATCTTGTCACCAAGTCCAACTCCTTCTCCTTTTTCCTTCCTCAGATGCAGCCCTTCATCATGCATCAGCCTTTTCCTCTTCTGAATTATTTTATAACCCACAGCAAGAACCATCTCTCCCAAATGTCATTTGATCATGTCACTCGTTGCCAAATATTCCAAATGTTTCTTCTGAAATTAAATTTCAGCCCCAGATTTAAAAGTCCACTGGCTGACTCTCTTCTTTCTCTGACTCTCCATCTTCCCAGCTGGGCCCTGTTCCTTTGCCTTAAACCTGTCTGCTGTGGCCTCTGCTGTCCAGACAGTGGGACCAACAGTTCTGTTCCACTGTGCCTCCCCATAGTATGTTCCTGCTCTCCTTTGAATCTCCACTCAAAACAGACACCTCTGCTCATTTCTCACTGGGCAAATTCAAGAGCTAATGGGTTTCCTTGATCCCACATCCCAAAAAACTAACCGTGGTTTTCCACCATTTGATTCAGATCATAAGGCCTGGACTCACATCCAGCTCACACCCAGGAATCCTGGGGCAAAAAGTTTATAACTCCCTGAGTAACCATTATCTTGACTTCATCCAAAAGCACCCCTATTTTTTTTACCATTCTCATAATGAGGTCTTAAATGAGAAGCCTCCCCCAGATTTAACCTTTCCTCTCGGCAAATTCCCTTAAACAGGTAAATTTACCCACGCAAGTATTATTAGGCAAGCATATCAGAATATGTTTCCCATTGTGATTTATGCACATGTAACATACAGGTATGGATATATTTTTGGAAAATTGTTTTTTAAATATTTAATAACCATTAAATGGGTAAAATAATACTCTGCTCCTTATGGAACAGTGAGAAGTCATTCTAGCACTTTTTTCAAGTATTTGCAATTGTAATCAGTAATGTGGGCAGAAAGAATGCCAATGTTTTTCAATCATCACTGGTAAAAATGTAAATTTTTAAAAATTAAGACTCTAAAGTTCACCTGAATTAATCTACTGCTAATGCAAGCTGGGACTATTTCCTGGGATTTTGAGTGGCTTAACATCATCAAGACATGTCACAAGCCTCATCCAAATTATTCAGTGCACACCATGCATTATTCTGCACATCTCAGAAGATGAAACAGGGAGAGGCAATGAGAGTGTCTGAAGAACAAAAGGAAGAATGAAGCACAGAGACCTCAGGCTAAAAGTATAAAACCCTTGAGAGGGTTTTAAGGACATATTAGATGTCTGAAAAATGAGAATAAATCAGCAGGCCCATTAACTGAGCAGCGAATTAAAGCGCCATTGTTTCCAATTTCAGCTGTGAATATGGAAGGCACCAAATGGACCACGCTCTCCGTCCTCTCTGCATTAGGAGAGAGTTCTCCACTATGTATTCTCAAGTGCCTTTCTTCTTTTCCAGCTAATTTAGTGAAAGAGTGACTATCCATTTCCTAACTCTTCTCCTAAAACATTATTGCTAACTTCCCCAGGATCATGTTAAAGGGACAACAGGAAAACAATCAACTGAAGATTCAAAACACAAGCTATATTCCCTATTAATTTCAACTTTCCCTTCCCTCTTTATTAAAAAATGAAGTTTGCTATCTTCAGATGTACTGTCTTTTCCCTTATCTTGACTTTGAGACAAAATGATAAAATACAGCGTATAGATAATCCACAGACTTTGTCTCCTCTGAAGTAGACCGTATTTCACAACAGCATACATTTCATTGTCTCATCTCATGAAAACAGAGTTTAAAGCACTTCTCCCCAGTGCCTTTGATAAGACAAAAGGTCTGGACAATCTAATAGTAACACATGAGAGATGTTTTTCTTTTAATTAGTTTGTACATATACCGATGTATGAATAACACAGCTTCAACTGTTAAGTTCCACTAGATCCAGAGGTTAACTGCTTTCAGCTCTCTAAGTACTGATTTTGGACCCTGCTTCCACATCTGGAAATCAGTGCTTTCCAACAGGTAGCAGGTCTTGACACACTGCTGGGCTATGAAATGGTTCCAAGTTTGCCACAAGGTAATGACACTCCTTAACCCCAGGGAGCCAAGTGGGGCCTGGGGCCACTGGCACCTCTGGTCAGGTGACACTGGTCAGTAGCTTTGCCAGAGTCCAAAGGCGTAGTACTCCCTGCTTGGCTGGGAGGCATTAAACATGTCCATGAACCCCCACTTCAATAGGCTGATGCAAAAGGTACCCTTGCACTTCCTGGAGAAGTGGCCTGTAAAGCTGCTGAAAGAGCTTGGGAAGAGGGACCTGGTGGGCAAAGCTACAGATGACATCTCCCCAAATTCTCTCCTTAAGGGTTTCTAATACCTCCCTCCATTTGGGGCTAATGTGCTTTTTAATTGGCAACCAGGCTACCTATGGGATGCCTGTTCATACATCGAACATCCATCTTAACCTCATCATTTTTAATTACTTTGCAGGAAAAAAAATTCAATGGAGACTATCAGGGTATTACATTTATATACTAAAGAAAAGAATTAAAGCTATTGATTTTTTACATTTTTAACTTTTGTAAAATTTGGGATAGTGGTAAAATGGCTTGAAATTTTTTTATAAGTCATACTTGTGTAGTATCTAACAGTAACGAATAAAAATTCAGAGAATCACTAGAATCTTGATAAAGAAGTATGTTTTAAAAAAAAGAAGTATGTTTAGCTACTTTAGGCATATAAGACATATTTAAAAAGTAATGTTCATAAAAGCAAGCTTAGGTTTCTCATTAGAAAATCTGAAAAGATTCTATTTGGAAGTTTCATATCTATTCAACATTCTCCGAATGGATGTTCTGAGCTAGCTGCATTATTAAGTATTAGTTTCTATGTGTGCCATAATGAGACAAAATTGATAAGTGATTTAAATAACATGCTTATAGTACTATTTCTTGTTTTTTCCATTTTAGGTACTGCCTATTGGCTTCCCAGTGAGAAAGATGAGTGTTAGCATTCTTTCATACACATATACATGTCCCATGTCCCCATCCCTTCAGAATTCCACAATTTTGGTTACTCTAAATGTCAATTTTTAGATCATTATAGCCAGTAGTAGCTGAATCATGTAATTATGATTACATTTCATTTTCTTACTTTTTTGTCTTTCCTAGAGTTTAATCACTGTTACATTTAATTTGGGTTAGTTTCCTACATATCATGAGGTTACCCCCAAAGCTTCCCCCAGACTTCCAACTCTCATCTCCACACAAACACAAAAACTGTTTTATCAGTTTCTCTATCATGAGCAAATCTCTCCTGAAGCCCTCTCCCTACCCCAGCTTAGATCAGAGGATCTAGTCCTGTTGCCCTCCTGGTTCTTGTGTTGGTCCTGTCTCTGGGATCCCGAGTCTTCTTATTGGCTTATCCTGTCATTCACTGGAGCATATCATAATTTTGTACAATTCCATGAAAATGTATTGGTTGTATATTTTAATTGGAAATTGCTATCTTTGGCTGTGGGAAATTTTGTTAAATTATTCCTTTGATAATTTTCTGTCCTCCATTTTCTATATTCTCTCAATCTGGTGTTACTATTTTTGGACATTGGATCCCATGGACCAATCCTACACATTTTCTCTTTTTATAGTATTTTCTATTCTTTTTCTTTTTACTCCACATTCTAGGACATTTGCTTACATGTGTCTCCCAACTCTTATAAATTCTATTCTGTTTCATGGTTTTATTTTATTTTATTTTATTTTATTTTATTTTATTTTATTTTAAGATTTTATTTATTTATTCATGAGAGAGAGAGAGAGGCAGAAGGAGAAGCAGGCTCCATGCAGGGAGCCCGATGTGGGACTCGATCCCGGGATTCCAGGACCATGCCCTGGGCTGAAGGCAGGCGCCAAACCGCTGAGCCACCCAGGGATCCCTGTTTCATGGTTTTAATACATACTTTACCTCTCTGAAGATACAGATGATTTCTTTTTTAAGATTTCTTCTTCCTGCAAAGGTTCAGTTTCCTCCAAGAGGCTTTTTAAAATGTTTGCCTGTTTTAGTTTCTGTCTCTCACAATACTTTTCATAAATGTCTAATGATCCTTGGCTGTATGCTGATATTTAGAAGCAGGGAACTAGAAAGTCAACAGTAAGGTTGGTTTGGGGTTTATTTTAGGTTTGTTCTAGTTAGGCCTCTTCTTTGGGGGAACCCTCGATGTCAGCATCCTTGAATTTTATTTTTAGGTCACAACCCCAGAGAAGTCTCCTGGAGCCTCCTTTCAGGTAGGGTATCATCCTGGCTGCCTTCAGGCTAAGAGATATAGAGAAGGTGGCTGTGGCTCTCAGAATTTGGTAAATCAATACGATCTCCCTGATTTCAAAACCTTATAATACCACTTTAAACTTTTCCTGATATCTGCAAATCTAGAAGCCTATTTTATCACTTCTACAAGAAAAAAATAATCTCGATTCCTCTGTTGGGGGAGAAGAGGGTCAGTTACCTGCTTCCATACAATTGGGGAGCAGATCTGAACTTTTAACCAAATATTCCTAATCTTAACCCTGTCTTCACTCATTTCCAACGGGTTATTTTTTCTGAAAATTCCTGAGCTTTTGCAGGTTTCACTAGTGGAAGCTGGGCTACTTCTTCCTCTCTTCTGCTAGATTAAAATTCTGCTTTCTCAGGCCTGTTCCATAAGCTACCACTCATCCATCTGTATCCCACATTTCCAAATGCTGTGGCTGTTGCCTGTTTCTTTGTTCTTATAAATGTGTGCTTTAAAAAAAAATTCCCTTAAAAGTCACTTTAATGGAATTTCAGGAAGGCCCAGGAACTAAATAAAACATGTACTCATCTTTAATCTGAAAACTATCAATCCCTTTTCCTCTTTTCACATTGAAATGGGCATTACTCAATTTTTCTTCACCATTAAGACAGTAAGGTTCAATATTCAGGAAGAAGAGGAGAAGGGAAAATAGCAATCAGGGTTTAGGTGGAACTGAATTTGATGATTGCATGCTCTTATAAACAAATATATCTTATTGTCCTAGCAGTGTGTTGGGCACTGTAGGAAATAAAATTATGTCCCTATTTCAGAACAGCCTATAAAAATTCTTAAAAAGGTTAACTATTAAAGAGGTCCTTGAATTGATAATTAACTAAAATGAGAATATGCAGAGGAAAAAAACTGCCAGGCAAAAGAGTAGAATAGTGAGAGGCAAGCCCAATGGAGGAAAAAGGGCTAACACACAGCTTTGAAAAATAAACATTATAAACATTTCTTTTGTGGAGTCTGCATAATGCCTATTAGATATAAAGTGATCAATTGATTGAAGAATGAGATATTTTATGCAGATGAAGGCTGCTGGTATAAGAAAAAAAAAAAGTTCTTCTCCTTTAAGTCTTTATTCGTATTTTTCACCATAGTTGGCCATAAAGATTTGAAATAATTTTTTTTAAATACCAGTTTAGTGCACTGCAACTTTATGAAAAGAGATACAGTAAAACATCGTATTTTTTCAGTGATGTTCTGGTTTTGAAGTTATAGTCTTCTACAAATTGAAAACACAATTATTATTATTATTATTATTATTATTATTATTATTATTACTACTACTACTGGAATAACTTCAGGTAAAACAACTTTGTGCACTTGCAGCTCTCTAGTTCCTAACACCATTTATCTCACTGAAATAATTGCTTTCATAACACAGGTTTTGATAATGCACAATCTTAAGGAATATAACTATTGCCTGAAGCAGAATTGACTCTTAATTGGATGCATATAGCTATGAGAGGAAGGACTCCAACGAGAATACTGCACATGTTCAAAAACGAAGACAAATCTGTCCTCTCCATCGGATCTGGGTAGGAGGCTGTGGGAAGAGAAGTGTAGCTGAGAGGTGCAGATATTGAATGCAGAAGCTTCTCAAAGCCATAAAGTGGGAAATGAACTCAGAAGTACAATGAGCCCAGCAGTGCCTGGGTGGCTCAGTCAAGGCTAAGCAACCGACTCTTGGTTTTGGCTCAGATCATGATCTCAGGGTTTCTGAGAACAAGCCTCATGTTATGCTCCATACTCAGCATGAAGTCTGCTTTGAGATTCTCTCTCTCTCTCTCCCTCTCCTGCTGCCCCTCCTCCCACTTGTGCCTACCTTCCCTCTCTAAAAAAAAAATAAATAAATAAATAAATCTTTTTTTTTTTATTAAGAAAAAGGAGGAAGTACAATGAGCCTATAACTTTGTAGACAAAGAGGAGAAACTGAACAGGGATTAACTACATGAAAACAATGTTTCATAAAAAAAAAAAAATCTTCCAGTACACTATGGGGCAGAGAGTCTAGCCACAGAAGGCAGCTCGGATCCTAAGTCATGCAGAGGTCCCAGGTCACGTGAGGCTGGCCTGGATGGCTTGGCAGTAGAAATGTGAGAGACTCACTTCAGAGATCAATGAGACTGAGGAATCCACATTTACAGTCCTGCAGACAGAGTCAAGCAAAAGGAACGGACTGAATTAGAACTGACCAAAGGGCTTACACTGAAGGTGTTCTTAAACTAAATCCACGGTATCATTTGGTTTTTAATTCAAGAAACATTTACTGAGTATCTACTATGTGCAAGGCATACAGTCTTTTCTCATCATTTGTCTCATTATCTTATAAGCTGAATGTAAAAAAATCCCGTTAATTGATTTCACAGACTGATTGATGTCCTTCTGTAAGAACAACAGATTGATTTTTTTATAGACAGCAATACTAATTCTTCCATTATGTCCTTCTCTTTCTGTGCACATGGTCCAATCGACTTTAGGGCCAACTCAATACAAAGAGCAGAAGAAAGGCATTAAGAGAACAAGGTCCATTAGGCCCAATATTGCCTCAATTACTTTAATTCCATTATTCCTGTTCATATTACTTCTTTAATCAATATCTTCTTTCAGTTATTCATGTTTACCCTTTTCAAAATCACAAGTAATAGGATTATGGTCTTTTGAGCTCAGTAGCAACAGACTTTCATAAATATATTTCTGAATGTGTGATTGTCTCCAGATCTACAATTGAGGAGTCTGAAATTGAATCAGACCTTCCAGAGGCCATCTCATATAAAGATGCAGAGCATCTTAATGCAATATAGGTGCTTTTACCTGTTAGGTCATTTGTCATTCCCTGTCAAGACCACTCACATATGGTTTAATGGCTTTCTAAGCGTCTTCTTCCTGTGTCTAAGCTCTAGGGTCATGTAACTAGTTTTCAGAATGGATCTCTTTTCTGTACACATTCCTGCCTTTTGTTGAATGTAATCCTTCTACCTTCCACTGACAGTTTTTCTGCCCTGCAAGAGTTTCATCTGGACATTACATTAACCACTACCTCTTCCATATGACAATTAATCAATCCCTCAGTTCCAGCTCTGTAAGAGCCTTACAAATTAAAGGAACGCTGTTCCTCTCCATTCCTTTTAACAAACATCAATGCAGTGCCTACTATATGCAAGAAGTTGCTCTTTTCGCACAGACAGGATACTTAATAGGTGGGTGGCCCATCCCAGTAACACACAGTGGTCCCCTGAAAGTAATAAAAATAACATGGGATTTAAAGAAGCATGTGAGATTGTGATGTGAAGTGTCCCTCAGAAGTTCTCCTAGACTTCAGAGGGGGTAAAATTACATATGAGTGGAGAAAAGCTTCATAAAAGATATAATTTGAGTGAGATCTTGGAGGGTGGGAGGATTTTGAAAAAGGAAGCTAGAAAGAGAAAGGGATAAAATGTGTATGAAAAGTAATGCAGCAAATCTAGCTGAGGTCAAGGATTTTTCAGAGTAAATACAAGAGAAAAATGGCTAAGACCCTCAAGTGACTGGTTAGGAAGGCCTGACTTCCCCTGGGAAGCAATGAGACCAGGGAAGAGCTTGGCAGGAGATGAGGTCTTCTTAACATAGCCTCATCACCACATGCATGATGAACTGCAGGCAACTGCAACTCGTAGACATGAGACAGGAAGAAAGGCTCAGCAACACATAAGAAGACCTTCAAGATGTGATTCCTGCCTCCCCACCTAGCCCCACATCCTCCTTCCCACTTTGTGTCCCACCATCACTCAAACGTCAAGGAGCATACACCCTGCCCTGCATAGTTCTGTGCTAAGCCACCCATCCTCTGTCTCCTTTGGAATGTTCTCTCTCCACCACACTAGTCCATTGGGCAGTGTTCTACACCTTCCAATCTCAACTCAAATACTAACTTCTCTATAAAACACTTCCTGACTGCCCCAAGCCAAATCAGTAGCTCCTTTTGCCATGTGTAAGGTATACTTACTGTGTACCTCCATCAGAGCAATTATTTTCTCAGAATCCTCTCCCGACTAAAGTATAAAACCCTTGATATTACCCCCAGAGCAACTTTTGGCACATGTGGGAAGGACAATGCATGAATGAATGAATGAATGAATGAATGAAGTGAATAGTTGTAGGGACAAACAAAAGAAAAAGACTAGAAAGGGATGGTCATAGATGAAAAGGAAAAGGAAAGTAAAAATATGAAGGAATTATAGAAACCTGAAGAGCTTAGTAATAACTAAATGTAGGGTAAGCAAAGCAAGGAGAATGCCAAGTTTCTGAGTTTTCTGCCAGAAGCCCAATGCTCTTCCTCATTGCTTTTACATTATCAGCTTAAAAACACTGAACATAAACTCATGGATTTAAAAGAAGGAATCATCAGGAGATAGAGGCAGGGAAGAACCTTGACAGAACAAACACTAAGGTTCCTATTTTAACTCAGGTGCAAACATTTTATGAGAAACTCTGATAGATTTTTCATTTAAAGTACAATTTCTTTAATTAGAATAGTTTCTATGTACCATAAAGACACTCTAATTTCGGAGGTATAAAAAACTACCATGTTAATGACAAACTAAAAGGACACAGAAAATCATGTCCCCTTTTTAAAAATCAGAGTTTGGGGATCCCTGGGTGGCTCAGTGGTTTAGCACCTGCCTTCAGCCCAGGGCATGATCCTGGAGTCCCAGGATCGAGTCCCACATCAGGCTCCTTGCATGGAGCCTGCTTCTCCCTCTGCCTGTGTCTCTGCCTCCCTCTCTCTCTCTCTCCCTCTCTCTCTCTCTGTGTGTGTGTGTCTATCATGAATAAATAAAATCTTTAGAAGAAAAAAAATAAAAAAATAAAAATAAAAATCAGAGTGTAACAGTGAATATATTATTATCAATTCCATATAAGTCTTACATCTGAATTTTCAAGGATCTCAGATTAGTGAAATTAGGGAATGCAAAATGGAAGTGGCAAACAGACTAAGCAACAATAAATTAGGTTTTAGTTTTCAAGGCACCAGAGGTTTTATTTCCCATATTTTTTCTCTTTAACAGTAGAGAAGTTTTTGGTACACATAAAATAACCTAACTATTAAAATAGGATTAGAATGTTATAATGGTAGTAGTACATACTTTAGGGTACACAGCAAGATATTTAAAGACAGTTTAATGACTAAAATGCAATTGCTCACTGAACTCTACATGTAATTGTCAAAGGGCTATTCCATCATCACTCTGACTTGAGCATCGTGTGACAATATAATTTGGTTGTTTTAATGTTTTTTTAAGTAGGCACCTCACCTGGCGGGACCTGAACTCATGACCCTGAGATCAAGGCCCGAGCTGAGATCAAGCATCAGACACCCAATCGACTGAGCCACCCAGATGCCCTGGTTGTTTTAATTTTAATGAAGCCCTACAGACACTCTCACAAACCAAACAAGAAGAGTCACACGTAAGTTATAGAAGGCCTCTAATCAAGGGTAGTAGGCTTTTGAACAAAATGGAAAAGAAAAGTAAGCAGTGGAGACACCAGGATGAAGTTATACGTCGTTATATAGCATCCAGCGGAACCGTGCCTGCGTGCAGCACACACTCCATAAATATCTGTCATTTGATTTACCAATTTTCTTCGGACTAATGTCGGTGTGAAAAATGGTAAAATGAATTTTATTTTCATTTTCATTTTCCACTGCCTGTCATCATCTTATAAATCCAGGCTGTCGAGGCCAATGCTATCACTTGGCCATGGGAGAGGCTGCAGCCCCACCCTCAAGAACATGAAAGCTTCCATGGGATTGAGAAGATTGTAAATGAATTATTCCAGCCCACCTGCTGGGCAGCTTTCAGGAAGGCCAGGGCCTGAGGCACTCAGTTACTTGTAGACCTTGGCCTGACAACATGTAGTACTAACTCACAGGCTCCTAAAGAAGAAGGGAATCCCTCCTGACCTTAGACTACTCTCAGCAGGAGGCTTCCTTTTGGTACGAAAAGGTAATCCTTTCCTGGAAGTAAGGTAGACATGGCCAGAAAGCTCCACCCTTACAGGAAATAGGGGCTTTCTAAATAGACATCTCTAAGGAATGGGTAATTTAAGTGCTACCTGGAGACCAGGATCCTCGTATTTTATCAACACTCGAATCTAAACACTTGAAAGAGAACTTTTAATAATTCTGAGCTAAGGAGCCATAGAGTGAGGGGGGGTGGGAAGATGACACAAGAGCAGATCTGTCTCAGTCTTCACAGATTAGTGAGAGGGAACAGAACGTTACATTTAATAAGTGCAAGGCAATGCAGCTGGGAGGGAAGAATAGCCTAAGTATGATTTAAATGGTATTGAATTAGCTGGAAAGATATCTTGATGTACTGATAGAGGCGGCATGTAAATTGGCAGTTCAGCCTGAAATGAGAAGGCACGGCTTGCTCACACAGAGGACTCTATTTTATAAAAGCTGTGTTTGCTATTACGTTTAAAGGAAAAACCTTAGCACATTCATGATGTTGTTTAACTTGGACTATCCTGAAATGAAGAATTCACTGAAGCCAAGGGTCAGATCAGATACCTGTCTACCTCTGATCGCTGCACTTTTTCTTTTTCAACTTCAGTTTGACCAGGGCCATTATGGTCTTTGTCATCACTCATTCAACCAATATTAAGCAGTTTGTGCTAGGGTACCAAGATGAGTTAAGTCTCCTTCCTTCAGATAGTGTGATGGCTTTTGAAATGTGATGTTGAGGTCCTAATCTCTCATTCATGTAAATGTGACCTTATTTAGGGGTTAGGGTTATTTTCAGATGGTCAAGTTATGATGAAGTCATTAAAGTGGTCCTAAATCCAAATGAAAGGTATCCTTATAAAAGGGAAATTTGGGGGCAGCCCTGGTGGCTCAGCGGTTTAGCGCCGCCTTCAGCCCAGGGCGTGATCCTGGAGACCCGGGATTGAGTCCCACGTCAGGCTCCCTGCATGAAGCCTGCTTCTCCCTCTGCCTGTGTCTCTGCTTCTTTGTGTGTGTGTGTGTGTATATGTGTGTGTGCCTTTCATGAATAAATAAATAAATAATCTTTTAAAAAAGTGGGGGAATTTTGAACACAGTGATAGACACACATAAAAGGAAGACCATGTGAATGCACAGGGAGCAGGATGGCCATCTGTACACCAGAAACACTGAATGCTACCAGAAGCTAGGAGAGAGGCATGGAAGAGATTCTCCCTCACAGCTCATAGAAGAAACCAACCTCGCTATCATCTTGATTTCACACTTCTGGCCTCCAGAACTGTAAGATGACAAGGGTCTGTTGGTTAAGCCACCCAGCTCGTGGTACTTTGTTATAGCCACCAGAGGAAAGTAATATAAATTGAGTCATGAAAGAAGTGAGGCCAACAAGATTTCCAGTCAATAAAACTCTCTGAGTAAGTCTTTTTACACTGGACCACCGATCACCACCTTCTACAGCAGTTCCATAAATGCCATCAAAGAAAAAGATGATTTATATCCTATATTAAGGCTGACCCAATGGGAACTGTTTAATCCTCTAAAAGGATGATTAGAAAGAAACAGAAGCAATAAAGGTTAATGGAAAATTAATCTTGGTGACCTATTTGGGCAAATCAAAGTTGTGGGACATGCATTTATTTAAAAAGAAAATGCAAAGAATATTTAGAACAGCAACTCCAGATAAGGGGACAGAGATAAGACTTTAATTAGAAGAGTTTCAATATTCACATATTTACATAAATGTTGAAAAGATAAAAGCCTTCTGATAGGGTAATAAAGATGAACAAAAGTAATAATTCCACATTAACTCTGCAAAAAATGGGAAGAGAGTTTCCATGACTAGTCCTGTTCCCCGACTGGCTGTTTACAGAAGCCCTGTTGTAGGTATTTTGCAGATGCTCCCCAAATGCATGCTAGTTCACTGAGCTCACCTATGACAAGCCCTCTGCACCCCAGGCATAAGTGAGTGAAACACACATAAGAGAATGATGTCAATGGTATAATTAAGCTGAATCACCTCTCCTACAGTGACAAACAACATGCCATTATCCTACTTGTCGCTCCCTGGAAACACCATCCCTTTACCTGAGCATGGTGAGCTCTCTTTCCTCCACGTCTTATAGAGATGATATCATGCTGGCTGCAGAGACCTGTAAAATAAAGGCCATCTTGTTAGAAGAAACTCTGAACACCAATTTCAGAGAGCTGTTTGAACGTATGTAAGCAGATGCAAGGTTTCACTTGCAAAGTTTGAGCTGAACACTGCCCTTTCCCTATTCCTAGCCATTCCAACTGACTGCCCCTGGAGAACGTCCCTGCATGGTGCTAACCTGGTAACAATCACTAAATGTAAAGGTCTTATCATAAACACACCCCAGGAACTGTCAATCTTCCAAAGAATATTTCTGCTTTTAAAGTAGTCCTTGTTGCCAAAGTAGCTCCATCAGGGCTCATGCAAGAGCGAGGGCCTCCCAAATCTACAAAAGCCAAATAAATAAAGCTGTATATTAATTAAAGGCAGTACAACTTAAAGTATCATTCCAAAGCAGTTTGGGGGGCTGACCAGTACAGGATTACCATTTTTAAGTGTGAGATGGCCTTCTTGCAAATTTTCTAAGATGAAATAACCGTTAGATACTTACAAGTTTTCTTTCAGAAAATCTGCTGTTGTGCAAACCATAAAAATGCAACTACACATTTTCATAGGATAAATCCCAACTTTATTTTCTAGAAAGTATTTTCAAGTCTTATTACTCAAGTTAGACCCATGTACCAGCAACATCAGCATCACCAGGGAGCCTGAAATATCGTACCTGAGCGCCTACCTGAGACCTACTGAAATAGAATCTGCATTTTACCAAAACCATTAGGTTATTCTGAAGCACATTTAAAGTCTGAGAAGTATGGTTCCGAAGTGCATTATGCATCTGGCCTGTGATTACTAGAATCACAAGAAATAAGCTGCCTGAAACTTCTAAGACTGTCCTCTGGTGTCCGGGAGTTAATGAAATCACAATCCCTTTACTACAGTTGCATGAATCTGGGAATCTACTGAACTCCCCAGTAACCACTTCCTGTTGCCTAAATCAACTTTTCATTTCCAGAACATGTATGCTAATTGTAAACTGATATCTAAAAGCATATCATACTTCTAGAAGGATTTTGTTTTATAGTCAAAAGACCAGCAGTGGGGGCCATTCATTCATTCATTCTATAACCGGTTATTGAACATCTCGTTAGGTGATCCATAATAACAAACATTGCACAAAGAGCCCAAAGTGGAAGGATAGAGTTTTTAAACTGAATTGTAGGTCTAACATGGAAAGGTCAGCCCAGGAAACCAGGTTGCAGAGGTGGGTACAAGTGCACACTGGAATCCTAGGAAGACTTCCTGAACTCAGCTTTGAAAAAAATAAAAAGATGAAAGATTTTTCAAAAAGTAGCCTACCTAAGGCACATTGAGTGTAGGGTTAGGTTAGGCAAGTACCTAGACCAGCAACGAGAGTCAACTATCTCACTTAGAAAAAATACTGGATTATGATTTCACATAGGATTTTGGGTTTTTGTTTTAAAGTTTTATGTATTTATTCATGAGAGACACAAAGAGAGAGTCAGAGACACAGGCAGAGGGAGAAGCAGGCTCCCTGTGGGGAGCCAGATGCAGGACTCGATCCCAGAACCCCGGATCATGACCTGAACTGAAGGTGCCCCTTATAAGTTTTCTTTTTTTTAAACTTCTTCCAATATTTGTGTGGATGAGCTATAAATGTGGCGGCCCTTAGGGACATTTTTTTTCCCCTTTCAATCCTCCTACCTGTAGACAAGGAGGAATGGTAAACATCAAATGCAAGAAGCCCTAACTCAGAAGTCTGTGGAGCGCGGCAAGGGGGCAGGGATAGCAGAACCGTGCCTCCACATTTACTATTTGATCACAGAGAGTGTCAATGAAACCACCACCAGCAATTCAGGGACCATAAAGAGAATTGCATTAAAGTTAATACAGAAGTCAGGAATATGTCTCAGGCAAGGGACACTGGCTATTTGACAGGTGCACCGCTGAGAGCAATCGAAGGCTCTCAGTGTGGCCACCGTGTGCTCACCCCTCTCTGTGCCTCTCTCTTCTCTGTGCATTTAAATAGTTCTTATCCTTTCTCCTTGCCCCTCACTTACTCTGGTGATTTCTCTCATTCATCTTCCTTCTCCCTTAGTACTTCCAGGTGTACTCTAATCCAACTCTCCTCTTTTTCTTTTCAACCCGGCTGCTTCTCCACACCCTCCTTTTGTGAGAAGGAGATAAGGGACAGAAGCAAGGACAACTGAACATCTTTCTACTCTCTCCCCTTGATCTCTCTTCCCTTTGCTCCACTAATACCCCACACTTCTGTTCCCCTCTTCTACGCTCTCTTTCCTTTCCTAGAGTCAATCTCCGTTATCAGTATAGAGCCAGTTCTCCCAAGCACAGAGCTTAGAAATACGATAGAATTGCTGGCTTCTTCTACTGTCCCACTGTCATACTTGGAGTTTCCAGATTCTCCTAACCTGCCTGGGAAACAATTGAGAAGAAAAAAAAACTTTAAAAATGTAGTAATTTAGCATTTTCTTAGTTTTAAAATGTCGAACAATTATGGATTATCCAGCTGCTTTGCTGAATGGGTACAAAAATATAAAATATACTAGGCAAAAGGGTTTCATTTTACCCCTAGTTTTCCTTAAGTGCCATTCCCTCCAACCCACCATGAATCCAACCTTTTCATTAGTCTTCTCCCTCTTTGTGCAGATCCCCTAGACCCTCCTGGAACGACTGAAATGTGCCTCATTACCAGCCCAAAGAAGATGAATGACACAGGTCAGAGTTAACTGAGTGCTTCTTGACAAAGACACAATGTAGCACACAAAAAGGCTCATTTAACACCCCATCAGGAAGCCTTACAAGTTACAGCTTAATAAATATATGAAGATTATTGTAATACAGAAAATGTCTGGTACCACTTCCCACATGAAATGCACTTACAGAGAACTCTACAGAGTAGACTGTTGATATGGCAATCTCACACATACTCTCTGAATTGCAGAAAAGCAATTTGGTTTTCTTTAGGCATTTCACTCTATTTTCAACCCCTGTGAACTATCGGCAAAACTTTGTAGACAAATCCCAGTCTTTTATCCCAGTCCTTAGATGTAGAATATGCCCCTAGCTTATAGTATATGCTTCCAAAATATTTGATGAAAGAATGAGTTAATTAACCAAACAATCAACTGACCAATCGATAGAGGCCTAAGACGCAACAGACGAAGTAGCTGGAGGAAAACACTATCACAACTAAAGCACTTTGAAAATTCCAACATTTTGGCCTTGTTATCTAATCCTATAGTCAAAATAGGGTCTTAGATGTAACTCGCCTCCAAGATCTAGTAAACAGAAGAGGGGCTGATTGGGTGGGGACACTGAGCAGTCCAATGTGACAACCAACATTCTAATAGGAAACTAGCAGATAGAAAACTCTAAAAAGTGGACAAAAGTTCTAAAAAAAAAAAAAAAAACCCACAGTTAGCTTGGGATAAATTAGTCCTTCCATTTGTTCCCACGATATATACCCCTTTATTACTGATAGTCTCATCACACCATTATACTTCCTCAATAGTTTCTGTGTCACACTAGGGAGTGAAGACCTGGGCACAGCCAAACCCCCACCAAGATTTCCTAAGCAAACCAAGAAAGCTCCAGAATGGATTCACTGTAGGCTCTGATCCTACCTTGGATAAGGGGAAGAGGAGACATGATAAGATCATGCCTAAACAGAACCTAAAGAGCCTCCATCTCCCTGGATTTACCTCAGAATGCAGGGACCACATTAGCAGTTCCCCAAAACAGCAAAACAGGGACTTCCATATCAATCAAACAGGAGTCAGTGACTCCATATCAATCAAACAGGAGTTAGAGGCAGAGCAGGGCTAGCCTGCAGTGGTAATTTGTTCTATCTTGCTCTGAATCTCTTCATAATTTTTTAAAAATGTATTTTATTATGTATAATCAACAGTGTTCCAGAAATTGAAATTCACTTTCTTCATGTTAAAAAAACTCTAAGAGGTCCTTTTTAACCCTAACATCATCAGGCAGAGATGGTCACCCCTCCAGAAAAGAACTCCTCGGAAACCTATCTAATCTATCACACAGGAAGAACTACCCGTGCTAACTTTCAACTCCGTTGCTCCCTCAGACTTGAATCAATTTTAACAAATGCCCTGCACTCACATCTGAAAAGAAAGATTGACCCTTTGAAGAAAAGACTTTGACAGCTCTAGGACACATGTATTTTAATTTAAATCTGATCTAGAGTAAAGCATCTGAATGACAGATCAATGGAAACAGAAAAAAATATTTTAAAACAATCCCTAGATATTTCTTACATTACTATATCTGCATATCATGAGACTCTGATTTGTTACCATTCAACAAACAGGGTTTTCTAGTAAGAAGGAATTGAAGAAAAGATAGCGCTTAACTCTTTTACCCTCTAAATTTCATTTTGAGGTTTTCAGCAATCTAGTTGCCTAGCTGTGGAAGAATCCCAGCTCTACAATTTCAGTCATATCTATATAGTATGATAAGCATTTCCAGAAAGAAAAAAAATAGCTATATTTGCCATCTGTACTCACTACCTAAAGTTCTGCAGCTGTGTTTTTACACTGGGGCATTAAGAATGGCAAAGAGAAGTGGGGAGGAATCTGATACCCACCCCCAAAGCCAGTTTTAAGTGCCTTCTCCCCATGTGATTCACATGTTATCTTTTCAACATCAATTTTCTGTTCATTTTTTCCAGTACCTCAACATCTTTGGATTTCTTATATTCTCATCTCAGTAAGCTAGTGCTTATGGGAACGATAAAAAAAAAAAAAACTATACTTTCTTCCACAATATTTGTGTGCATGTGTATATATAGTGTGTTCATCTGTTACACGATTTCCAAATCTGAACTTAAGATCAAATAGTCAAACAGCACATACCAACCAAGAGCTACAGAATGAAAACAGATCAATGAAGGAGTACCCCTTGCCACCACTGCCACTATGTTCCTAAAAGATGTAGTCTGGAAAAGCTACTTCTCAGTCCCTTGATCCAGCCAAGCCCTCCATTAAACAGATCTTCCAGACAGAGGAGACTGGGTGAATGCCTCTATCAGAGATCACCACATATTTTCATAGTTTACAAGGATAAAGCAATTACAGCTTTAGTCGTTCATGAACAAAGCCTCTTTAACATCTTAATGAGAACATTAAACTCAGTTTCACTTGGTTTGGCCTCCCCAGAAAGTCTGTTAGCCTTAGAGAAAGTTTCTTTAAAAAGCAGTAATGAAATTGCAGGCCTGTCTGTGCCCCATAGGGCATGACTGGGTCACAAACATTGGCTGCATTATTTCCCTCCTGAACAAGCCTATATATTTTGATAAGACTACAGTTTGGTAAATGAGAGAAGGCACCTGAAGAAATACCCTCCTCGTTTGCAGTATTTGTGTGCTTGTGTGTGCTCACTCATTTTATATCTGACTTGTCTCCTAATTCGCTTTTATGTTATACACAGCTTTGACTACAATGTGTGACTCAATAAATGTTCAATCATACTTTTCTGCTATTTTCCCTTAATCATTTTCTACTGTGTCTGTTCTCTTCTTGCAATGTGACTGATTCTCTCCAAGGCTACCAACTGCTGTTCGCCTGGAGACCCATTAAATTCAGCAGACAACCAAGAGAGCTTCAGAAGCCAAAGGTGAACAAGAAATCATTCTCAGACTCAGTGACTTAGCATGAATGTCTGCCTCTTCTTCGGAACAAAACCTGAAGCAGTGTACATGAAAGAGTTCATCATCTTGAAAACTGAGCAGAAGAGGAAAGCCAAAGGGGCTTAATTAATATGCAGGTAATTCGTGACATTTACCGAACACCTACTGTGGACTAAGAACTATTCCAGGTTCTGGGGTATGGTCTGGAATAAGGCAGACAAGACCTCCATTCCCACAGAGTTTAAGATCTAGCTGGAGAGACAGGTAGTAAACAACACCAACACCAACACCATGTTAGAAGGTCGCTAAGTGCTCTGAAGAACATACAACAGGGTGATGTGATAAGACAGGCTAGTTAAATAGGGTGGACAGGAAAAGCTCAGCAGAGCAAAAAGCTATAACAAATCCTTAAGGTCATGAAAAGACCTGCAGGAACCTTAAATGCATGTTACTAAGTAAAAGAAGATAATCTGTATAATTCCAACTATGTGACATCCTGGAAAAGGCAAAACTCTGGTGGAAATAGTAAAAAGATCAGTGGTTACCAGGGATTGGGGAGAGGAAGAGATGAGAGGCATAGCACAGAGGATTTTCACACAGTGAAATGATTCCGTATAATATTATACAAGGGTAGATACACGTCATTATATTGTTGTCAAAGGCCATAAAATGTGCAACACTAAGCGTGAACCCTGAGGTAAACTATGGGCTCTGACAGGTAAGGACACATCAGTGGAGGAGCACCAATTGTAACAAATGCATCACTCTGGGGTGGGATGTCCATCACGGAAGGGACTGTGCACGTGGTGGGGTAGGGGACAGGAGACACAGGAGAACTCTTTGCACTTCCTGCTGTGTTTTACTGTGAACCTAAAACTGCTCCAAAAAAATCAAGTCTATTTTTTAAAAATCCTTAAGGCAAGAAAGTGGGGGGCAGCCCGGGTGGCTCAGCAGTTTAGCGCTGCCTTCGGCCCAGGGCATGATCCTGGAGACCCGGGATCGAGTCCCACGTCGGGCTCCCTGCATGGAGCCTGCTTCTCCCTCTGCCTGTGTCTGAGCCTCCCTCTCTCTCTCTGTCTCTCATGAATAAATAAATAAAAATCTTTTTTAAAAAGTGGGGTGTGTTGAGCTAAAAGAAGCTCAGTTTTACTGGAGTTTAGTGAACAAGGCAGAGAGGAATGACATGGAGGTGAGTCAAAGGGTCATGGTTAGAAGTCTGAGTGTGACCCTAAAAGCACCAGGAGTCACTGCCTAGTTTTAAGCTGGGCTCATTTCAATGTGTTTTATTCTGAAACGTTGCCCTGGCTACTGTGTGGAAAATGGAGTATAGACAGGCAATCAACAGAGGATGGTGACGGTGGTCTGGTCGAGGGTGGGAGAAGTGGGTGGGTTTGAAAATACATTTGAAAGAAGAGCTGACAGGACTGGTGATGGGGAGACTGGATGTGGGGGGGGTCGAGGGAGAACGAGAATCAAAGATGATTTCTGAATGGGAGGAGACAGTACTTCCGGAGATGGAGAAGATCCCCGGGGAACCACCAATGAGGATCATGCAAGGTGCCATGTATCATGTGGCGGACCTACAGAAGCTGTAGGGGTGTCTGCATCCACCAAAGAAGTCAAGTTCTGCTTGTGTGATCCCCGCCCTCAAGTGAATAACAAATGCATGTGTGTGCAAGTCATGGACATTCATACACTCATCTATATCCAAGTGGATATATGTGAATATATATAACATATAGGAAGTGGTTTTTGCAATTTTAAAGCAAATATAATATCACCTCAGTAATCTTTCAAGGACTAAAGAGAAAGATATTGTTATTTTCATTCACTTGTAAGGGAGCTGAGGGAAAATAAGGTGAAGGGTCTTGTTGAAGATCACACAGCAAGTGACCAGCAGAGCTGAAGCTGGGAAACAGGGGTCCTTGTAGGAGATCACACCATACATACATCACACACTCCTGTGTATCATCCAGAATGCACAGGGAGCCCTGCAAGCGCTGCTCTCAATGTTGAGAACACACATTCTGGATGAGGGTGGGCTGCTGCTGCCACCTTGCCTGTAGCTCATCCTGTCTGGATGCTATTTAAATAATCTAGAAGATGTGGTTGACAAAACTAAAAAAATCAGTAACACTGAAGCAAACCTTACACAGAGCAAATCAAACACTAAAGTGAATGTGACACAGATTTTTAAGTGGACGTTTTAACTACAAGCAACATGGTCCCCATGCACAAACTCTCCAGAAACCCTCCTAGGGGTTATACAGATGGAGCTTCCTCATCAACGGAAGGAACGCATGTGCCCGTGACTCACTGGCATAACATTATCTCCTTATACACTTCATCTGGAATTCCTCTTCTGTTCCTCAGGTTTCTCAAAGAGCACCAAAAGCCTGAACAAATTTTAGGAAAAGGGAAAACAAAAACTCTAGAATCAAAAAGCTAACAGGTTTGGTTTTTGCAACATCACTTAAAGAGGGTAAAATTCAGCCAGGTGCAATTAGCACTGAAATAAGTCAGATCATACTTCAGGAAGACAAACACTGGGGACAGGACTGGGAGGCCTGGACATGCTGTTTAGTCTGTGTACTACCTATACAAGTTTTAAAAATAGACTTCATTCTGCCAGGCTCTCCCTCAGAAGCTGTGAGGACTCCCACCTCACAACATTTAGAAGTCTGAAAGGGAAACAGTGAGGGGGTGTCTGCCTCTGTGTTTGTCCCTGTGAGTCATACATTCTCTGTTCTTTCTGAATGTGGGTTGTTTGTTTTCTTGTTGATTTGCAGACTTCCTCTCTACTGCTTTTCTCTAATAATGTTTCTCCAAAGGACCCCTCCAGAGCCAGCACAGCCCCATTAATGGACAACATGGCCACAGTCAGTGGTTCTCACAATAACTAGACTGAGAATGCCTGGGTTCGGAAGAAAGAGGTTAAGATGCTTGGTCAGTTACACCCCATCCTTCAACCTGGAGATTGATAAAATCATTTTTCTGGGCTAAAATCATGTATGATAATGGGAACCACTCTCCTCTGCCACTGGTTTTCTTACTAAGTGCTTTCATGAAGATATATAAGGGATATGCTCTCAGCACGCACAGAAGGACAGTTGACACGGAGAACACTCAGGTGGCTCACTCTGAAAGTCTCTGCAGGCTCTCAGCAAGGTTTCATTCACATCAAGATCCTCCACCCAGGCCTTATCTATTCCTGTCCATTCTGTCCTAGGGAACGCTTTTTACTGCATGGACACACCATCTTCTCATACCATTAGATTTTTTTTTCTTTTTGGGTAGGAGGGTAATTGAGATTACCAAGTGAGTTCAGAAAAGACAGATGGCAAGAGTCAAGGCAAAATGGGGGTAATTCATAGGAACCTAACTCGGAGAGCCTGCTCCTACAAAGAGCCTAAGCCTGTGATCAAGATAGAGGCCTGGGGTGTGTAGACAAATACAATACTAGGACTGACTGGGGAAAAAAGCAGTGGATTAGAAACCAAGGAGAAATTCAAGGTGGTGGCATTCTAACACCACTATGAGGCAACTCCATAGGCCAGGAGCAGAGGTTGCAAGGATGCCAATGGTACCTGTTATAGGAAATGGTGAGGAATCAAGCAGGCAAAAATCAGGTAAATATTGATACTCTTACCCCTTCATAGTCAAAACCATCTCTTTCCATTTATTTTTCTATATTTTTCCTTCCTTCACAGCCTGAGCCCAATATTAAATAGCCTATTATCTTCACATGACACCTGAAACTTTGGCCTGCCAATTATCATAGTGAGCATCCTATGAAGATCTGTGCACAAGCACACACTGTAACTGTCTTTGCAAAGCACTTTTCACATCTGTTGTGTCATTTAATCTCCACAACATTATGTGACATACGCACTTAAATAAATAAATCTAGGCCCAAAGAGATTAATCTTGTACAAGAGAAATAACTTTCATTCAAACCCAGATCATCTCTCTTTTTTAAGATTTTATTTATTTATTTGAGAGAGAGAGAGAGCACAAGCAGGTAGGGGTATGGGGGAGGGAGAAAGAATATGAAGCAGACTTTATACTGAGTGTAAAGCCAACACGGGGCTCGATCCTACCACTGTGAGATCATGACATGAGCCACAACCAAGAGTGAGACACTCAACTGACTGAGCCACCCAGGTGCCGCCAAATCCAGATCTTGACTTGAACTCCTGTGCTTTTAGAATATGCTGGTGGTATATTTCTTGTATTTATCTTTCTCTAACTCTATATGCCTTAAATTTCATTAATCTAGACTTTCAAGCATTCAGAAAAGTAAAAAAATGGTGAGGCAAAAAAAATCAACATTTGATTCCCCACTTACTTGGAAATCTGGGATATGCTACAATAAGTGTTGTGCCTATAATATAGGTATACAGAATGCTGGACCGGGAAGCTATCCTGCACCCTGAAGGTACAGAGGAAAAAAAGAGTCTGCTTTGTTTAGTCAATCTGAGCCAGCATCACCAACTTGGCACCAACATGCAATTTTAAAAAATGGGGGTGCCTGTGTGGCTCAGTCTGTTAAGCATTGACTTTTGATTTCAGCTCAGGTCATGGTCATCTGAGTTGTGAGATTGAGCTCCCCTTTGGGCTCCATGCTGGGTGTGAAGCCTGCTTGAGATTTTCTCTCTCCCTCTTCCTTCCTCCACACCCCCATCCTGCTTGCACATGCTTTCTCTTAAAAAAAAAAAAAAAAAAAAAAAGCATCTGCTAATTACAAATAATATAAGTCTATGTTCATGACTAATCAATGTTTTTTTAATTAAAAAAATCCCTCAAATATAAGAGGTATGATCTTAAAGTAATAGCACTGAATCTATAGGCTAAAATAGAAAACAAACTCCCTCATATGATTTTATCATATATTATTCTGTAGTTCAAATTTTCTCTTAATTCATATCTGCCTCTTCTTGAGTCCAGCATAAAGCTGCTTCTAAAGTGTTTGTTGAATGGAGGGATGGAAGGACATATAAATGAAAGAATTCATATGTCCATCAAGCTACCCTCCAGGTCAGGTGAAGAATGAAATGTCACTTGACTCAGACACAACAGACCAAACCTAGGATTTGCAATCACAGGGATCCAGACTCAAATCACGCTGTTTGCCAACTATATCACTGTGAGCAAATTAACTCACCTCTTAATTCCAGGCTTCCTCACAATCAAGATGGGGAGAACACTGAGCACCATGTAGAACTGGTGTGCAAGTTAAATGAAGTCACAGATTTGGCCACTGCCTGGGCTGTAGAAATTCCAAGAGCTTACCTACTCTCCCCTCTCTCTTTATCCCACATTGTGTGATCCAGCCTTCATAATAGTATTTCCATATATAAAACCCTCCCGTAAAGCTAATGGCTAAACATCAACTTTATTTACAATGATGGGTCAATTTCCTCTCCACGAACATTTAACTTTTCTATTTATGGTCTAGAGAGAAGTTGTGCCCAGTTGGCATTCAACAAATTTTGATGCCTTTTGAGTAAATGTCCCAGAGATGTGAAGCTCACCTTTTATACACCAATACCCCATATTTGAAAGTTTTCTAAAATGTATTGTACACTTACCCATGTTGCGAAACAAGCAGGCTGAAAGAACTCTAACCTTTTTTTTTTCTTTTTTTTTTTTGACTTAGGATTTATGGACACAGACTTAAGACATAGCACTGGAATGAAAAGTTTTAATCTTCTGAAGCCTTTTCAAGTTCATAGATTTGCTCATATTAAATATTCCCAGATTCCTACACTGTGATCCTTCCTTTTATTTCTTCCTGTGGTCAGCAGTTTCATCTCCTGGAAGGTACGAGACACTGGAATTTACAGAACAAAGTCTTTGTCATCTTCAAAGAGTTCACCAGGAATCATTCTCAGATATTTCTCATCTGTGGCCTCATGAACACATATTTGGTAAGAGCTTCAAGGAAGACCCATATAATTCCTGGTCTAAGATGGATTGGTCTATCCCTAGTGTCTTACACATTATAAGGTACTCAACAAATAGTTCTAAATTGAATTAGCAGAGTTAACACTATGCAACCTTTGTAATTTCTGTTTTCCATTTGAGAGTTTGTTCTAATCCATAGCTAGGTCCCTTACTCATTTGGGGCTGTACATTTTTATCTGCAACATAAAACAATTGGGTTAAATTATCCTAAGGTTCTTCCCAACATTAATCTCCCATGATCCTATCCTTCTAGGCACAAATATATGTTCTATTTGATAGAAATGCTGGAAATCTGAGAAGTGAAGATTTGGAGGACATGTGAATAAACAATGCATCCTTTGCCATATAATCCAGAAACCCTAGCAAGAAGGCACTATCCTTACACCATGGCAGCAAATATAAAAAGAATTAGCTGTTTTCCTCATTTCTCTCACCATTAGTATCATATGTAGGAGTAGAAATATTGAACTTGGGAGTGTAAACATATTGACTTTTGTATGTGTGTCAAATGTTCATAAGTGAAAAACCTAGTATTTCTCAAAAGAAGTCAACTGCATCCAGGCAAATAAGACCTTAACAGATTTTTTTTCCCCTAACAACTATATCTAGAGCTTCACTGACCCTTCGTTCCAACCTATTTCTTCAAATACCACTCAGTTCATATATTAACTTACCAGCTACATTTGCTTAAATAATACTACAGTTTCTCTCTTTGCACAGAAATTCAACTTTCTTAAACTAGAGCCTAACTTTCTTTATTAAAACAAAGATTTCCCAATTAAAGGAGGTCATAGGTTTGACACAGAAAGGAAGTAGGTGCCAAAGTCAAACATTTATTCACAAGACCACTTGGGAAGGCATGGTAAGCACAGCTACTGTGGACAGCTTTTTCTTCCGGGCAGGATGGTGTTCCTGTAATTCAATGTTACATGAATTCAAGGTATACTTTCCTCAAGCACTGCACCAAATTCTCAAGAGAACACAAAAAATGAATAAAACATACTATCTCTGCCTCAGAGGAGATGCAGTGAAGCCAAACATATAAGAGCAGTAACACTGGAAAAGAACTGCCTAGGACATAATCCCAACTTTTCCATAATTAGCTGGGAAACTTGGACAAGTGTCTTTACCTTTCTAATGCAGTGTCTTTATCTGTATAACAGTGATAACAGGACCCACTTCACAGTGCTGGGGTGAGGATTACATAAGTCATTATACTCAAGGCATTAAGAACAGTTCCTGGCACACAGTGAGCACTCATGGTTAGCATCACCATCGTGATTGTCTTAACTGTCTCAATATGAACATAATGATCCAGAAGCTAAAATTTTTCATTTTTTATTTAATAAAGGTGAAGTTACAACAAATTTTAGGAAATGAAAGGGGGAGAAACAAATGGGAAAACTATATTTCCAACAAATTTGATCATTATCCTTGTGTCTTCCTGACAAATCCCAACTACACCTACCACTCAGAGAGATGTAAAGATGGCAGTGAGTGAGAGTGTGGAGAGAGAGTAAAGAAACAGAGAAACATGACAAAGAGGAGAGGAAAGGAGAGAGAAAGAAAGGGTGCAGATGGATTTGTATTTTTCAGTTCCTTAAAGATTCATTTTCATTTAAGAGAGAGAGGGAGTGCATGCACCAGGGAGGGGCAGAGGTAGAGAGTCCAAAGCAGACCCTGTAGGGAGTGGGAAGCCCTACCTGGGGCTCAATCTCACGACCCTGAAATCATGATCTGAGCTGCTCAACAGACTCCTCCACCCAGATGTCTCAAATTTCTGAGTTCTTTAAAGCCGCCAGATAGGCAGGAGTTGAACTGAAGAGAGAATGAGAGAGAGAAGAGGACATTTGCTCAGGCTTGGCCAATCTCTTCCTTCTCTGCTCAGAAAATCCTTCCTCAAGTGTTGGGCTATTTCACTTAGCTATTCTTTATGTTTCTTTCCACTGTTTACACTTTGTTTCACAGAATATTGGATGTATAAAGGACTTTAGAAGTCACATAATCCTATCCTCTTATTTTATACATGAGAAAAACTGAGGGGCAATAAGACAAAGTCATTGTCCCTGGTGGTACAACTCTAAAGTGGCTCAAAATTAAAATGGGGCTCCCGATGCCCCAGGCATGGGTTGTCTCTCCTAGGACGATAAAAGGAGTACATTTACAGAAAAGGAATCTGGCTGGCCTTTGTCCCATTTGGCAGATACACAAATTTTTATCTTGGGAAGAAAATCCTGAGAAATATTTTTAAATGAATTAACAAGAATCATACTGTTTTTAATTCAATAGACATGTTTTATTATTAACTTCATTGCCTGCTAAGGCTTAAATTAGGTTTTTTTATGCTTGGGCAGGTCCTGCCTAACCAGTAACAGGACAATCAGATTTCAATTAAACAGATATTCCCATTTGGGGCATACACATAAACACACACACACACACACACACACACACACACAGTCTAAAGAGGCACTTAACCAAAACAAAGTTTGAGCCCATTCTTGTCATTCTCCTGGTCTATGTTTAGGTAAAGAAGATATCAATTATTATAAGATAAAGCTCTTTGACTACAGAAATTTAAAATAATTTATCTTCCAAAAAGAAGAACAAATTTCTTACTGTTGCTCCATATACTATTTCTAATCCATCAACAAAGGCAGCCAAACCACAGCCTTCAACACATTTCCACATCTGGCTTCTGAATGTCTTCAGGATGGTTTGCCCAGACCAGGTCAATAGTCTCCTAAATGTTCAATTTCCTCGCTCCCAGCTTTCAACTCCACAATGGAACACTGAAGTTCTAAAGACAGAAGCTTTCAATACTTTTTAATAACATATTTAAAAATAGATACTACACATACTCTCCTGTTGTTTATCTCGTATCTTTAAGTATCTTGCTAAAACACTTTGAAACCAGGAAAAGAAATAACCTTTCTCTTTTCCCTCTATCAGGGGGTAGCATCGTCTCTCTCATTTGCCTCACTGCGTGGGGTTTCAAAGTTATGATGTCACTATGATTAAGGGAAAGATTCAGGCATTCTTCTCACAGCTGTTTAGACTACAGGAACATCTGAATCTGGGCCACTAAAAATAACTCAGCTCTGCTGTCTAAATAGGTGTTTGCCTTTGGTAGTCTAGACACATATGAAGCTGATTTATCAGCACTGTGTATGGTAAGTATTATTTACATGGATCTATACTATTACTATGTGTTTTGTTTTTCTTTATTTTTCTTTCACAGTTGATACAGGCTGGCCACAAACAGTTGTGGTTGCAGTTCTCAAACGAAATTCAACAATAGGAAAAACAGAAGCCAACATTACAAAAACAATTGCAAAAATCAAATATTCAAGCTCAGGAAGCACTGAACCAAGATTTGGAAGTTTCCAAGGATGGAAAGAAAGTTGCTGCATCCTCCTACCCTGCATGCCAACTAGCAGTGGCCGTTCAGTCTCTCCAGATGTCTCTTAAAAAAAGAAACCCACAAATGTAACAGGAGCTAAGATCCTGGGGGAGCCAATTAGATTTAAGCTGCTTTCAAAATTCTGTAAAAAAAATGGAATTAGAAAAGAAACTTGGCACTTGAAATGACATTTTATGTGTTCTGCTTAGAGCCTGTGGAATACTACTCATATAATGACTAGTTGTCACGCTTATAAAATAAACCTTGGGTTTTTAATATAATGGAATAAAGTCATTAGCTGGTGAAACAAACCTAGCTTCAGAGGAAGAATGTGGCACATCAAATCTAATAGGTACCTCATCCTTCATCTTTGGAAGTATCAGGCAAAACATGACAAATTAGGCCAAGGTCAATAGCAGATAACTGCAGAGAAACTCTTCCAATGGCTGGCTGCGTATTCCCCTGAGGTTCCTGCAATTGTCTAGCAAAGCTAGGGTAGGGGAAGACCTGTTAAGAAAAGGAGGAATTTTCAGATTCATGCCCTGCCCACCCCAGTACAAACTCAATGGTCTTTTGATAACCTGAGGCAGGGGCTGGGAAAGAGGAGAAGCTCTCAGAAAAATTGCAAGGGTCTCTAAAGTTGCAGAACTTATCTGGAAACACTGAACTATCACTGCTAATAGGCATTCAGGGTAGGAAGATGCAGCAATTTTTTCCCCCTTCCTTAGAAACTTTTAATACATCTTGGTTCAATTCTTCTCAGGGTAAGTGATTTTTGCATTTGGGTTCTGCTTAGATGGGTTTCAGCTGTTGGTAGGAACAGAGGACCTGGCATCCTCTGACTCCTGGGTCTCTCCAGAGCTCACTAAACTAATGTGATGGCTATTTGTGAATCAGGTATAACTTTTCTTAGTTAGGTGCATAGCAGATGTGTCAAAGACAACAGAATCAGGCAAAAAGCCAGTAAAGACTTTAAAAATAACCAACTTCAGTTGGGTTGCTGGGATGGTTTCTCTTTATTCAAGGATGAAGTAGCCACAGGTCTATCTCCAAAGATGATTTTGTAAAAACCAGACTCTACCTCTGAGACCCTCATTCATTTATTTACTTCTTTAATCCAGCATCAAAGTAATTGGGTCTTAGAAGCCCACAAAGAGGTAAAGGGAAAGATGCCCTCTTCAAAAACATTCCAGGGTTACTGGGCAAGGACATGCTTTTGTTCTTGGATATGGTAGAATGTTTCAGTTACATCATTTTAATCCTTCTCCTCCTAAAAGGGATGCTTATCTCATTTTCTCTGGTGACAAATATGGATTAGGCACCTAGTCTGTGTCAAGCACTGAACCATATGTCAGGAAGGACTGGAGGAGAAGAGAACTCCTATTCTGACTCTGCAGAGACTGCTCAAAGCTAATGAAGATGTACATGTCTCTTGGACACCAATTCTAGCAACATTTTTCTGGATATGTCTTCTCAGGGAAGCAAAACTGAAACTAAACATTGGGACTACATCAGACTAAAAAGCGTTTTTGCACAGAGAAGGAAACCATCAACAAAACAAAAAGACAACCTACAGAATGGTAGAAGATATTTACAAATGATAAATTCAATAAGGGGTTAATATCCAAAATATGTAAAAAATGCATGTAACTCAACACCAAAAAATTACAAATAGTCCAATTAAAAAATAGCCAGAGGATCTGAACAGACATTTTTCCAAATAAGACATACAGAGAGCCAACAGATACAACATCACTAATCATTAGGGCCATGCAAGTCAAAACCACAATGAGACCTCACCTCATGCCAGTAAGAACAGTTAGTATCAGAAAGATAAGAAATAAACAAGTGTTGGTGACAGTGTGGAGCAAAGGGAAGGAACCCTTGCACACTGTTGGTAAGATGTAAGTTGATACAGTCACCTCAGAGAACAGTATGGACATTCCAAAAAAATTAAAAATAGAACTACCTTATGATCCAGAAATTACACTTCTATTTGCCCAAAGAAAACAAAAACACTAATTTAAAAAGATATATGCACCCCTATACTTACTGCAGCATTATTTACAGTAGCCAAGGTATGGAAGCAACCTAAGGGTCCACTGACAGATGAATGGATAAAGCAGATGTGTTATATATACACAATGAAATATTAACATAATAAAGAATGAAATCTTACCCTAAGTGACAACATGGATGGGCCTAGAGCATATTAGGCTAAATAAATCAGAGAAAGACAAATACTGTATGATTTCACTTATATATGGAACCCATAACTATAAACAGGAAACAGAAACAGACCCATAAATACAGAGAACAAACTGGTGGTTGCCAGAGATGAAAGGGTTGGGAGAATGGGCAAAATAGGTGAAGAGGATTAAAGGGTACAGACTTCCAGTTGCAAAATAAGTAAGTCATGGGATGAGAACTACAACACAGGGATTATAGTCAATAGTATCGTAATAAGGTTGTATGGTGACAGAAGGTGACTACACTTACGGTGTTGAGCACTGCATGATGTACAGAACTGTTGAACCACTGTGCTGTACACACACCTGAAACTAATATAACATTGCATGTCAACTGTACTTCAATCAAAAAAATGTACATGTCTGTGTATCTGTGCAAAGAATCACTCGTCTTTCAAAACCAATCTTTTTCAAGTTCTATCTTAAATATAATCTAGTCCATGAGATTGTTCTGATGTCCTAACCAGAAATAACATCTCCCTTACTTGAGCTCCTGTATCTTTTGCTGTTTTGTATTTTAGCTGTTTATGGAACCATCTTATTGCTCCCTTAAATTCTTTAAACGATACTACTTTAATGACTGGAAAGAATAAAGCATGTCAGTAAATGTCAAGTTCTTGAAACCATGATAGAGATATGTACCTTCAGTTACCGGAGTCAGAAAAGATTTCCTCCACCTATACTCAATAGGACACTAGAGTTGAATCAGCAAAGAGAAAAGAGCCTATCTATATCAAGGAAGAAAATAAGCAAAAGCCTCATGTCCTGGGATGCCTCTTAGCACAGACATTTAAATGTAGCAGGTTCTGATGACCCTCAATGTGGCCATGAAGGGCAGTCAAAATTCGTTTAAAATGGGATCAGCAATCCCATGATAGTACTCCTAATCCACACCAGTGACTGGGGAATAATAGTATCTTTGTTTTTGAGGCCCTGGAACTCCTCTGAGAACCATCACCCTGCAGAGAACAGGTAATCTTCAGAAACAACTGAATTCCCCTGTTTGCATTTACCGCACTGAATGATATGACCTCTTTGGAGAGAAGGAAGGATTAAGAACTTAATTAAACCAATGCTCCGTTATGCACGACAGCCACAGCCAATCACAGACAGTGACCAGCTCTGTCTTTCTCCGAACTTTTTGGAACAATATTTCCCCTAGATAATTACCAAATGGGAACACATACATTGTATCAGCCAAATCCAAACATTTTGTGATCATAACTAAATAGTATCAATACAAATATTTGAGTTTTGGAATGGTTTTCAAAGAAACAGCGTTTAGAATGTCTCTTTAGGGCTGACAGTCTTTAGAAATTACTGTTCCTTAAGCGCTTACTTTCTTTTTGGCCTCATTGTGTAAATCATGCTGCTAGTCCTCAATTTCCCAGGATCCCCAAGGTCATTCTCTACGGTGTTTGCTTTAAACGCAACTTGGTGCCAAGATCCTGCCTCAGCTTTCATATTCACTTGGATGACCCTTTCCTACAGAGTCTCTTCATACTTCCCTACAACCAGATCTAGTTGATTTTCTGCAAAAAGTTTCACTTTTCCAGTAACTGCAATCTGCCTCTTGCATAGTTTCCTTCCATTCCCCTGGGCAAGTCGCTGCCAGGAAGGCCAAGGGGAGGAGCTCTTCGATGCTAATGAGGCCTCCATGCAGGACTTCAAGCTAATGGTGAGGAGCCCAGCGTGGTAGTTCTCTGGGGAGCCCAGGTGAATGCAAGTGTAAGGGCACAGCTAAGAGTCATTTGAGCACCTTGCTGTTAGCCTAAAACAGGTATTCCAACATCTGAGCAGTGACCTGTAAATGGCTTACAGAATGAAGAAATTAGTCAATGTACTTGGCAATTCAGACCTGAATTACATCAGGTATTAATTCCAAAGGAAATCTGAGAACTGTTAAATGGTGACAGATTTTCTTCTCTTTGAGGTGCTGGTAGTAGAATAAAGGTTCATAAATTATGGACAACTGAATTCTTCTGCTGTTTTTCATCATGAGTGTTCAGAGGACTATGAGGTCCACACTGAGCCCAGCTAGTCTTGCCCCCTGGGCATTATGAGGAATGAGAACACCGTGGCTTGCTGAGAGGCGTTCCCATTACTTATTAGATTAACCCGCCTCCGGAATTGAAGAAACCTGCTGCAGCCTTTAGAAGACCCAGGGGGGTCTTCTATCATCGCATGGCTTTAAACACTGAGAAATCTCCTAAACTAAGTGAAGTCTCAGCCAACACACACCAACCAAGGAGTCAAAGTCACATATGAGAATTTAGGGCAATCTTTCAGCAGACTCTTGTCACTGCCATGGTTGGAATGACAAACGAAAATGTCTGACATTCTAAACAGAGAAGAAACAATAGGCAAGGCTTACCTTTTGGGACCTAATGGCAAACCTTTAAGGAGCTCTTAGGATAACAATACCAGGAATGTATTTGCCTAATCTCATTTAATCTTTATGACAATCATCTGAGTTAGATTGCAGCATTAATGTTCTCATTTTTAAAAAATATTTTATTTATTTTAAAAATGTCATTTATTTATTTGACAGAAAGAGAGAGAGAAAGCACAAGCAGGGGAAGTGGGAAAGGGAGAAGCAGGGAGCCCGATACAGGGCTCCATCCCAGGACCCTGGGATCATGACCTGAGCCAAAGGCAGACACTTAACCGACTGAGCCATTCAGGTGCCCAAAATTCTCATTTAAGATGGGGAAACCGAGGCTTAATGAGCTTAATTAGTAAATCATCCAAGTCTTCCCAATTAATAAGTGGCAGAGATGGGATATGAACCCATGCTATTAATTACTAACACTATCAGTGGCCAGGGAGTTTTTCTATCACGATTCGGTGAGCCGAAAAAAACAAGAATTCCTCAACAACAGCAACCACAGGGCTCTGACAAGAATAAAAAAAAAGAGAGAGAGAAAGAAAGAAACATGAGGAAAACACTGGTTTTCTGCAACCACACTGTCAGTTCATTTCTCTGTTATCTGGTTTTGTAAGGCAAAAGGAGATTCTAAAGGTGAAGCATATGAACGTTTGCCCACAAAGACAGGTTTGTTCTTAGCCATGCGAGTCGTCTGTTAAAGTTTCCCACGTAGACTCAAACTTCACTCACATGGTATCATTCTTATTCAAGTATGATTTGTCCCATTTGGCTATTTCAAGTGGTCAACGCCTAGGGACCGGGTTTTTCCTACTGTGTCTCCTCCTTGGGGAGGCTGGGGAGGGCTAGTGACATCATGGGAACAATATCTGTCTTCTCTGCTATGACTCAACTGAATATGTCAAATCATTGCTACTGCTAGTCCTGCTGCAATGCATGAATTATTCGATCTGCCAAGCAAATTCACATGGAAAACAGCATACTATCTCCATCCCAGCCCTAAAGAAAAGGAGGGAAAGGCAGCAATAAGAAACTCCCCAAGCGGGATCCCTGGGTGGCGCAGCGGTTTGGCGCCTGCCTTTGGCCCAGGGCGCGATCCTGGAGACCCGGGATCGAATCCCACGTCGGGCTCCCGGTGCATGGAGCCTGCTTCTCCCTCTGCCTGTGTCTCTCTCTCTCTCTCTCTCTCTCTCTCTCTCTCTCTCGAATAAATAAATAAAATATTAAAAAAAAAAGAAACTCCCCAAGCAAAACTACACAAGAGAGGTGAGCTTTGCCCACCCCCTTCATGCCTCACCACAGAAAGTGTACATACATTTCCATTTCATATCGCCAGAATCAGGTAAAAACAAAATTTGCTTCCTCCTCTGTGCTCTCATACTACTTTGTGCAAATTGCTAAATTATAGTGCTTACCATATTGTCCTGTAATTATATTTTAAGTGTCTGCCTTCCCACTAATGTAATAGCTCCCTTTTCCCCCTTAATCTCTGTATCCAATGCATCTGGTATCAGGCTGAACAAAAATTTGTTAAACAAACAAGTGAAAGATTGAATGTAACAATGAATGAATGACAACTTGCTCAAAGACTCTCTTTAACTAGGGCAAAAAGAAGTGTTCTTTTCTCTCTACTCTTTATGACTGAAGATTGTTGACACTGTTGCAATTAGACTAGGGGGTGGATCATGCCTTTTTGTAGTATTAGGTTTCTAGGATGTTTTTGGCACTTGGTGAATGTGTGTTTTGTGTGTGGTTGTGTGGGTGTGTGTGTGTGTGCTGTAGGCTCCTCTGCTCCTATATTCTACAGAATTCATCTCTCCAACTTTACACCTACCAAGCCTACCTATCTCAAAACTTGCTCCCTTAATCACTGGTTTGAACTTAACTAATTCAATTAGAATCTTTTCTCAAAAAGCAAAACAAAACAACAACAAAAAACGTTCTTATTGTAAGTTCCTGGAGGGAGGAAAGGGCAGAAAATGTGACTTGGTATTATCCCACATTGCTGCCCACAACCTGCCAGCCATGTGCCAGGTATGATGGATGCTGGATATTCAGCAGGACTCAATATAGACATGGCCCCTCCTCTTGCAGAATTTACAGTCAGTAGGAAGAAGAGTGATAAATAATGTGAGTAGGGGATCCCTGGGTGGCACAGCGGTTTGGCGCAGCAGTTTGGCGCCTGCCTTTGGCCCAGGGCCCGATCCTGGAGACCCAGGATCGAGTCCCACGTTGGGCTCCTGGTGCATGGAGCCTGCTTCTCCCTCTGCCTTTGTCTCTGCCTCTCTCTCTCTCACTGTGTGCCTATCATAAATAAATAAAAATTAAAATAATAATAATAATAAGGTGAGTAAAGTATAGTAACTGTAATGACAGAGGAAACACAGGGTGGTATGGGAGCACATAGGAAGGAGATCAAACCTAGTCTGGAGATCATGAAGGGCCTCCTAGACCAAGTATCTTGGACATTTTGGCCTGGACAGACAAGTGAAGCTTAATCAGGTAAAAGGGGAATGTGGGAAAGAGAAGGCAGCCCAGAGACACGGGAAAACACAATGCAGGTGAAATACATAAAGAAGGTAAGAATGTCAAGGATTTATGCCAGGAGGCAAGGCTGAGCCTCACCTATATTATTCTAAGGGCATTGGGAAGCCACTGAATGATTTTTAACCAAGGTGGTATTTGGAGCTGAGTTTAAAGAGAGAGACTTGGGTTGCAAGTAACGACACAGAGATTTGGGAGTTGTATTAGTAGAGTAGGCTAAGAGTAACAATAAATAGATCTTCAATACTTTCCTTGTAGCAAGATGACTTTGGCTGCCACATGGAGAATGGGTTATAAAACTGTGAGACTACATACACAGAAATGGTAGTCCACATGAGCATAGAAAAGACTTTGGAAATGGAAAGAAGTATGGGTTCAAAAGAATATTACGAAGGCAGGATTGACTTTAGCAATAGACTGGACCAGCGTTGGCAAAATTTTCTGTAAAGGGTCAGATCGATGAAGTTTAGGCTTTGCCAGCCATATGGTTACCACATCTACTCAACTCTGGTGTTTTGGTGAGAAAGGGGACATGGACAATATGTAAGTGAATGAGTGTTGCTATATACCAATACAAATTTATTTATAAAAAAACAGACCAACAAGCCAAATTTAGCTTGAGACTTAAGTGTGCTGACCCCTAGACTAACTGAAGGATTCGGTAGTAAGAGCGGTCAAAAATGGCTCCCAAGTATGTCAGTTCGCTGGGCTTACTATTTACAGAGAAAGCAACACTGGAAAAGGAATCAGGTCAAAGGGAGGTCGTGGTCAGGTTTTAGACAAGCTGAGTTTAAGATACCTGGGAGATGGGATCCCTGGGTGGCACAGTGGTTTAGCGCCTGCCTTTGGCCCAGGGCGCGATCCTGGAGACCCGGGATCGAATCCCACGTCGGGCTCCCGGTGCATGGAGCCTGTTTCTCCCTCTGCCTGTGTCTCTGCCTCTCTCTCTCTCTCTCTCTCTCTCTCTGTGACTATCATAAATAAATAAAAAATTAAAAAAAAAAAAGATACCTGGGAGATGTTACACACGATGTACCCAATAAGCAGTTAGATGTTTGGATCTCAGTTAGGAAAAAGACCTGGGCTCTAGGTAAAGATGTATAGGTTTGGGAGTTGTCTTAGTTAGGGCAGACTAAATGTTATTAATGGACCACCAAAAATCAGCGGCTTTAGTAAGAAGTTTCTCCCATGGTGATACAAGGAGCTCAGACAAGGAGCTTGGAAGACCATCATTCCAAGAGCCTGTACAATAGCAGCATCCATTCCACTTAGCCAGAAGATGAAGGTTCAGAGAGGAGCACCTGTAGGGCTTTCTATGGGCCAGCTCTAAAAAGGGCACACACCATGTCTACTCACATTCCCCTGGAGAGATCTCACTCACATGGTCCCTACCTACAATCAAGGCTGGGAAATGCACTAGAGCCATGTGTGTAGGACAAGGGTAGAATGGATTTTAGTGAGCAGCTACCAGGCTCCACCACAAGAGTCAGAATTATAGAACAGGCCAAGAAGGCATGAAAATGAATAAAAGTGACTCAGAGAATTGTAAGGAGTGAGAACAAGTTCAGAACTCTGAAGAATGCAAATATTAGAAGATGAATTGAGAGGAAGAAGATCCAGCAAAATGGAAGAGCGACAAAATGAAAACAAAACTGGAAGATTGTGTTAGATATTTAATGAACATAGGTAGACAGGAGCACAAATTTAATTATTAAGTGTTGATCCAATCTCTGATAAGCTGACACTTATTTGGTACCTTTGATACCATAAAAAACAGGATGAAATAGGAGCCAAATTGCATTTAAGAGAAAATGGCAAAATCAGCTCCTCAGAAGAGCCAGATTTTCACTACCATTCAGATGGACTGCTTTAAGGGTATGCATTGCAATATTCATTTTTTTTCATTCACTTTTGGGTCCATAAATCAACCAAGATAGTGTAAAATGTATATTCTGCATCAAAAATTTTATATGATCTTATACACACAGGAACATATTAGTATAAATATGAATATATACTTGCATATACACCCATACACACTCGGCACTCACAGGATTAATTACCACAGTGCATTTCTGTTTTGCTTGCATTTTTTGCAATTCTCCATGCTATCTGCTTAGCTCAAGGCTTCTTCTCCAACCCCCATTCCACCTGTTGGTGTGTCTGTTCCTGGCTCTAGATAAAAAGACCAAGAAAACAGGTTGGATTCCACCCTGATAACACTTTAAGCACTGCTTCACTATTACACAATATGACACAGCCTGTAGCTTAAACAAATAAATCCAGGCCAGGACATTCATGCCCCCTTTCTTGGCAATTCTGAATCAAGAGGACTTCAGCTATGGAGAGGAGAACCTGAGATCTTGTAGAGCTATCTGCCAATCTACCTTCTTCTCTCTCTTTAGAATGTAAATTCTTTGGGGGCAAGGAAGGGGATTCTGAGGATTTTATATCTGGAATGCTCTTTTTTTGGCAGAACAGCCAGCTTTGCTTATAAATAAGTTAAAAAAAAAAAAGACAAGCAGATTAAAAAAAATGATCTGCCCAGGAGGTACACAGATGGTAAAGAAAACAAAATTAGTAACCTCTTCTACTTGCTCAGCATAAATTATTAGTGTACTCAACCTGACCAAGTGACTATTTATAAGCCTGACCTCGAACATCGTGGCGTTCAATAAATATAAATTGAGGATGGTGACAATGCTACCCATATTTCCTTACTTAATGACACACAGTTGGCAGTTCAGTGGCACAAATCATATGCATTTTATTCTTCCTTTACTGCACTTCACATTGTAACTCACATCAGGTGTGAATCTATTAGAAATAGTCTTCCAATTAGCAAAATTAATTCTTTCTTTGATCTGAGAGAAGCCAACTAGTGCCTACAAGCAAATAAAAACTTTGCAAGCAGCATTTCTTCCCTGGCTTCTGGGAGGAGATTTTCCGTTAGCTCCAACAAGTCTTTCTTACTGCTACTTTTACAGGGTCGTCATTATTCAAAGTCAGCGAGCTTCAAATATCATCTGCAAAGCACATCTAGCAATTTAGCTGCTGATGCAGATAATGTATGAAACTGAGAAATAGCAACTTGTCTCACACTGGCTATGTTGAATGTGTAGCTTAAAAAAAAAAAAAGCTAGACTCCCAGCTCATCCATAGGGGAGTCGTAGCAGAAAGGCAGGAGTTCACCACCATGTGTATTTAACCTGTGGAAAAGCCAGAGGCAGTTGTTCAAAAAGAATATGGGAATGTGAAACTCACCATGTGAACACTCTACCTACAGCCCTCAAATGGCACTGGTGCTGGAGGCCCATCAAATTGTCCAGTCAGATTATTCCCTCATCCCTGTCAGTCTCCTAAAGCCATCCCTGCTATCTCCTTCCTTCTCTTCACAAGACAGTCTTGCTCCTCCATGTCTAGAAACTTGAGGCCATTTACCAATGCTGGGAAACCTGGAGCCAACCTTTTTTTTTTTTTTTAAGATTTTATTTATTTATTCATGAGAGACAAAGAGAGAGAGAGCGAGAGAGAGAGAGGCAGAGACACAGGCAGAGGGAGAAGCAGGCTCTATGCAGGGAGCCTGATGTGGGACTCGATCCCAAGACCACAGGATTATGCTCTGAGCCAGGGGCAGGTGCTGAACTGCTGAGCCACCTGTGCTGCCCTGGAGCCAACCTTTTAATTTTCCTTCTGCATTATCCACCATCCTTCATGCAGTTCACCAAAACAGGCGTCTTCTCTCCCTCTGCTATGCCACCTTGGTTCAGGTCCCTGTTGCCCCTTCTACTACAGAAATGTCTAGTGAGCTCCTTACCTATAGGCTGATTTCCCTAGAATTGGTCGTACATATGAAAAGAAAAAGAAAATCTAAAATTCAAACCAGTCTCTGCTTAAAATGCTTTAACAATACATGCCATCTGAAAAAAAAATCTAAATTTCTTAGATTGAAAGAACCCCATGCATTAGGCACCTGACCATGACTACAACTTCATTTCTCATGACAACTGCCTCATATTTCACATCACATCTCACTCACACACACACACACACACACACACACACACACACACACCCGTGCTACTTCTCACCTTTGAGACCATTCATGCTAACATCTCTGCCTGGAATCCACTTCCTCATTACCTCAACCTGACCCTCACTTGGCTTACTCCTGCTACATTTTTATGGTTCATTCAGAGGTCACTTCCTGGAAGCCTTAGGAATCATTCTCAATACTCCTCAAATACTTTCCACCTAACTCTGTGAGGGGAAAGTTAGCATTGCTCCATGATAACATATTTTTGTATCTCCGAGTTAGTATCATGGTAATAGATCTGTGGAACAGAACCGAGGGAAGAGAATTAGATCCAAAAACCCACAGGGACTTTGTGTATGATGAAAGTGGAAAAGCAGTGGACTCTGAAATACCAGTGCTGGGGTAATGAGTTAAACATGGAGATATTATCATTTTGGATCCTTACCAAGTATCTGCACCCCAAATTAATTCCAGATAGGTTAAATATTTAAGTGTTAAAAAAAAGTCACAGAAGAGCTAAAAGAAAATTCAAGGGACAATTTCTATAATCTAAGCAGGAGATTTTTCCACGCATGATTTTAAAGCCAGTAACTATATAGATTAAATATTTGACTAAATAAATAAGTAGCTTTTTATTTGGGAAAAAATACTATAAATCTCAAAGACAACAGATTGAGAAAAATGCATATTTGCCCCATTGCCTGGCACCTAATTTATTTTGAGGAAGTTGATTTATACAACAGAGGATTCATCTTCCAAACATATAAAGAACTCTAGTGAACCAATACAAAAACACAAGCCTCCTATGAGAAAAAGCGAAACAAACAACATGAACAGGTTCACAAAGTGCCTCTAAATTTATGTAAAGTTTTCAAACTCCCAAATCAAATATATTTACATTTTAAATAGTATTTTTCAGATCAGAATGACAAAAATGTAAAAATTAATGTTACTGAAGGTATGAGATGTATGTGCACTGTTAAATAAAACTGATAAGAGCCCTGGAAATTAGTTTAACAGTGAGCATCAAAAATTATGACCCAGGGGCACCTGGGTGGCTCAGTGGTTGAGTGTCTGCCTTGGGCTCAGGTTGTGATCCCGGGGTCCTGGGATCCAGTCCTGGCATCGGACTCCCCACAGGGAGACTGTTTCTCCATTTGTCTATGTCTCTGCCTCTGTGTGTGTGTCTCTCATGAATAAATAAATAAAATCTTAAAATTATGACCCAGAATCTTCACCAGAATTCATCCTAGAGAGCAACTTATATGTCCATCAAAAGGGAGTCATTTAATAAATTATAGTGGCTTTTTATATTACAATGCCATATACCCATCAAAACGAAAGATATATGCATATTTAATTGCACAAAAAGCCTTGCATAACATGTTACAAAAGCTTCTAAAATTGGGTTAAAAACAATGTACAGCATTGTTCCATGTTAAAATATATTTATTTATACATACGGAAGGGGGAATAAAGCACATACTTGGAAGGATATTTGCTGAAATGGAAATAATCATTATCTCTGAGAAGTAAGATTATAAGTTCTTTCTTCATACCTTTGTTTCTTCATACCTTTTCATATTATCTAATTTTTTTTTTTACCAAGAGCATATGTACTCTCATAATTAAAAAATAATTGCGAACAGCATGACTATTTCTATTGTTGAAAAAGAATGGATAAGATGGAGGGAGATGACAAAAAACTTTAGGAATGGACTGAGAGAGCATGGTCATGTGTCTAAAAGTGCTGCCACTGTAACTAAAAGATCACAACCACAAACAAGGAACCCTGGTGAAGTTCACGGGCTACAGGTCTGCCAAACCCAATTAACAAAATACCAAAGGACCACCTGACTGCCTACACAATGAACACTAAATAAATTCACTTTTCTGAATCTTTCTCATACACAAGATGAGCCATCAGCTATTCTGATTCCAGTGAATATTTAAAGAAAGGAAGAATTATCAATTTTTATAATAGAGGAAGTCAGGCTAATTTCCTCTTTCCCTCTGACAGTTTACCTATTTTTAGCCAGAAAAAAAAAAGCTGAAAGACCTTTGGCTGTAAGGATAAACCCATGAATAGGTTACCAGAACATGTTGCAAGTCTTTACATATGTTCTTTTTTTTTTTTAATGTCTATGATTAGCTAATAGTTCTCACAAAGCAGATGGAAATCAGAATATGGTTACAAAAATGCAACAAACAAAATGCCAACTAACTAAACTTTAAATTCTACAGATTTTATTACCCAATATTAATTTAAGCCCATCGTTTTAAAATAGGGCCTTTCAACTATGGGGAGCAGGACAAAGCTAGGACTTCCAGACTGGTCTTTCCGAAAACAAAAGAAGTAAAAGTTATTTATAGTGACCTTTTAATGTTTACCTTAGAGCTGGCTAATCAGATGTAAATTGTCACCCATGGATATGCATAATCAACTTTATTCCCTTTGCTAATTGAGAAATAGAGCTGTTAATGTCAAAAAACATTTGAAAAATGCACCAAGCTTGCTCAGTGGAGCAAGTTCTTTATAAAAGTCAGAGTTTCCATATGGTAAAATCATGGAAATTAGGCTAAGGGGGGATAAAAACCCACTAGGAAAGACTAATTTGTTATTGAGCTAGTCTGTGCTGGAACAAAATCAGTCTTAACGACCCTAAGTGTGGGATTTTTTACCACTTCTTACGTTCAAAAATAACTCCGTCAGCTCTTATGAAAAATCATTCAATCACCTTACTCCAAAGTTCCTCTTCTGCTGAGTTTATGCTTTCCAAGCTGGCTGTGGCTCTGGCTGAGCAGACATGCTGTCAGGATACTTACTTACCTAGGGGACTTGGTTCACTCAAGCCGGCCCCTTCCCCTTCTTTAACTCTCCTGACATTTTCTAGTTTCCTTTAAAACTGACTACCATCATGTACATGAGATTTGCTTCAACTGGGTAGAAAGAGAACAACGTAAGCGATGCTTCCAGATTGCTTCCATCTTTATAATACCAGCAGAAGTATACATCATTTCAACTTATTGTCATGTAGGGGAAGACATGGCTGAAGCAGAGGCTAACTGCAAAGGACCACCCTGCCTTCTAGTCTGAGATAAGACCCACTTCTACTCTTATTCATTGACTCTCTTGTTTTATGAAACCCACATATTCTTCCTCTTGAGACGGTCCTCATTAATGAACGTTCTCCCTTTTGCAACAGCTTGAGTAAAATCCTTTCCTGAATAGTTTGGTGCATTTTGTCTTTCATGTGGTGCATTTAAGAAATTTAGGCATCCCTAAGAATAAGCCCCAACTGTTCTTTCACAGGAATGACCAACAAGCACTCTGTTTCGAGAAAGGAAAACACAGGAACATTGTAAGCCAATCACAAGCATTAATAGCACATACATCTATCTATAGCACTATTTAAGGCACTAGAAGGTAGACAATGAGGGCAGGGGAGACCTCAAATGTAGAGTCATCAGAATGGATAAAGAAGATGTGGTCTATGTATACAATGGAATATTACTCTGTCATTAGAAACGACAAATACCCACCATTTGCTTCAACATGGAGGGAGCTGGAGGGTATTGTGCTGAGTGAAATAAGTCAATAAGAAAAGGACAAACATTATATGGTCTCATTCATTTGGGAAATATACAAATTAGTGTAAGGGAATAAAGGGAAAGGAGAGAAAATGAGTGAAAATATCAGTGAGGGTGACAAAACATAAGAGACGCCTAACTCTGGGGAATGAACAAGGGGTAATGGAAGGTGAGGTGAGCGGGGGGTTGGGGTGACTGGGTGATGGGCACTGAGGGGGGCACTTGGCGGGATGAGCACTGGGTGTTATGCTATATGTTGGCAAACCGAACTCCAATAAAAAAAGTTAAAAAAACAAAAAACGTAGAGTCATCAGGCTCCCTGAGTGATATGTTCACTAGACATATCTCACATGAGGTGCGTGCTCTTCTGAGAAGGTAACATCATTAGTGGAATAAGCATGTGTTTTGAACAATGATTCCTTCAGTCATCTCCACTACACACTATGAAATACTAAGTAGGTGAATTTCTCTGAGCCTTCATTTCCTCATCTCATCAGCCTAACCAGTCAGAGGGCCCACCTTGGTTCAATGAAATATATTCAAACTCTTTCTCCTACCTTTAAATTCTTTAAATTTTTCTTCTCCTTTATTTAAATAATAGCTTTACTAAGATATAATGCACATGCCATAAAAATTTAACCATTTAAAATGTATAATTTAGTAGATTTTAGTATATTCAGTTATGTAACTATTACCTCTACCTAATCCCAGAACACTTTCATAATCCCCCAAAGAAACTCCATACCCATCAGCAGTCACTCCCCATACCTCCATCACAACCCATCGCAACCATTAATTACTTTCTGTTTCTAAGGATTTGTCTACCGTGGACATTCCATTTAAAGAGAATCAGTAAGTGGTCTCTGTGACTGGCTTCTTTCACTGAGAATAATGTCTTGAAGGCTCATCTTTGTTGTAGCATGTGTCAGTACTTCATTCCTTTTTATAACTGAATTAAAAATCCACCTTGTGGATATACCAGTTTTTGTTTATCCTCTCATCAGTAGATGGACCTTTGGGTTATTTCATTATTTTAGCTATTATGAATAATGCTGTTATGAACATTCGTGTTTAGGTATTTGTGGGAACATATATATTCATTTCTCTTGAGTGTACACCTAAGAGAAAAATTATTGGGTCCTATCGTAACTATATGTTTAAACTTTTAAGGAATCGAACTTTTTTCCAAAGTAAGTAGGTATGAACCTTTTTGGTGCTTTGCTTTTTGACTTCTTTTGGTTCTTTCTGTGTCAGCTTTCTGGTTGTTTGAGCTCAGCTGGGAAAATAATTGGGGTGATTATAAAGACATTTTCTACAGAATGGGCAATTTTTAGCCATTGCGGATAAACACAAACATAACAAGGTGGTTGATGTGAGTTTGGGGAAAGCATAAGGTAGTGCTACAGAGCACACAGATAGAACAACCATGGCAGGGAGCATTGATGCCTGCAGTTCAGGGACCAACATAGGAAGTTCTGAGATGGTTTTGATAAGGTTTAAATTTTTATGCTCTACACTTATATGATAAACCACATAAATATAAGCACCCCCATATCTCTATCTCAGGTGCTTAAAATATAAACAGGAAATACAATAGGAATGTAAATAATGATAAATATGATTTTTTTTAAAAAAAACTAACATACGAAAGAATAATTCTACTTGGGTATATCAGGGAAGATTATTTTGGAAAGGAAAGCATCTTTACTAGCTGTTAAAGGATAACAAATGTTTTAAAAAAGCAAAAGTGAGGGGAAACTGCATTTTAAACAGAAGAAACAGAATAGGATGAAGGAATAAGGATGAGGAGTTAGAAAACCATAGGAAAACAACAGAAAAGAACTGTTGTTTTGGCAATTAGCTAAATGTGAACTGAGGTAGAAGGTACAGTAAAAGAGGACTCCCAGGTGCCAGTTCTGAGGGAAGTATGTAGCAATACAGGCGTACCTCAAGAAGCAAGAAAACTCTCAAACAAGTTAACCTTATACCTATAGGAATTAGGAAAAGAACAAACAAAACCCAAGACCAGCAGGAGGAAGGAAATAATAAACATGAGACCAGAAATAAATGATATAGAAGCCAATACGTAATGCAACTGATCAATGTGGGGTGCCTGGATGGTACAGTCAGTTAAGACTCTTGATTTTGACTCAGGTCATGATCTCAGGGTTGTGAAATCAAGTTCCATGTCAGGCTCCATGCTGGATGCAGAGCCTGCTTATGACTCTCTCTCCTTCTCCCTCTGCCCCTCCCTACCAAAAACTAGAACCAATCAATTAAACCAGTTGATTCTTTGAAAAGATCAACAAAAATGATAAAACTCTAGCCAGGTTCATAAAAAAAGAAAGAGAAGACCAAATAAAATCAGAAATGAAAGAGAAATAACTGACATCACAGAAATACAACTGACTGTAAGAATACTGGTAAAAATTACATGCTAAAAAAATTGGACAACCTAGAAGAAATGGATACATTCTCAGAAATATACCTGATCAAAACTGAAAGAGGAAAAAACAGAAAATTTTAACAGACTATCAGCAATGAAATTGAATCAGTAATCAAAAAACTCCCAACAAACAAAAGTCCAGGCCCATATGGCTTCACAGGTGAATTCTACAAACACTGCAAGAACAGTTAATACCTATTCTTCTCAAATTTCTCCAAAAAATAGAAGACGTAAGAAAACTTCCAAATACATTCAATGAGGCCAGAATTACCCTGATACTAAAACCAGATAAAAGGACTAAACAAACACACACACACAAAAACACACACACACAACTACAGGGCAATATCTCCAATGAACAATGATGCAAAAAAACCTCCGCAAAATATTAACAAATTGAACCCAATGATACATTAAAAAACCATTCACCACCATCAAGCAGGATTTATTCCTGGGATGCAAGGGTGGTTCAATATCTGCAAATCAATCAATGGGATACATCACATCAATAAAAGATGAAAACCATATTATCATTTCAGTAGATGTAGAAAAAGCATAGGACAAAGTACAATATCCATTCATGATAAGAGCTCTCAACAAACAGGTTTAGTGGGACATACCTCAACATAATAATAAAGGCCATATATGAAAAACCCACAGCAAACATCATACTCAATGGTGAAAAACAGAGCTTTCTCCTTAAGGTCAGGGACAAGATGAGGCATCCACTGTCACCACATTCATTCAAATAGTACTGGAAGTCCTAGCCACAGCAATCAGACAACAAAAAGAAATAAAACGTATCCATGTGGGTAAGGAAGAAGTAAAACTTTCACTATTTGCAGATGACATGGTACTATACATAGAAAATCCTGAAGACTCCATCAAAAGACTACTATTACTAGTAAATGAATTCAGTTAAGTGGCAGGATACAAAATCAATGTACAGAAGTCTATTTCATTTCCATACACTAATAATAAAGCAGCAGAAAGAAAAATTAAGAAAACAATCCTACTTACAAGTATGCCAAAAATAATAAAATACTTAGGAATAAATTTAACCAAAGAAGGGAAAGCCTTGTACTCTGATAACTATAAAACTTCAGTAAAAGAAACTGAAGATGATACGAAGAAATGGAAAGACATTTCATGCTCATGAATTGGAAGAATACTGTTAGAATGTCGATACTACAAAAAAACCTGCACATTTATTGGCAATCCCTATCAAAATATCAACAGCATTCCTCACAGAACTAGAGCAAGCATTCCTAAAATTTCTATGAAACCACAAAAGACCCTGAATAGCCAAAGCAATCTTGAAAACAAAAAACAAAACTGGAAGTATCACAATTCCAGACTTCAAGTTACCTCACAAAGCTGTAAGTAATCAAAACAGTATGGTACTGGCACAAAAATAGGCAAATCAATAAAATGGAAATGAAAGTCCAGAAATAAACCCATAATAATAAGGACAATTATCTTCAACAAAGGAGGCAAGAATATGAAAAGACAGACTTTTCAACAAATGGTGTTGGGAAAAGTGCACAGCTACATGCAAAAGAATGAAACTGGACTATTTCTTATATCATACACAAAAATAAACACAAAACAGGTTAAGTATCCCAATTTGAGACCTAAAACCATAAAAATGCTGGAGGAAAACACAGGCAGCAATTTCTCTGACATCACTCATAGCAAAGGTTTTCTATTTTTTTTAAAGATTTTATTTATTCATAAGCGACAGAGGGGTGGGGGGATGGGCAGAGACACAGGCAGAGGGAGAAGCAGGCTTTGTGCAGGGAGCCAGATGTGGGACTCGATCCCAGGTCTCCAGGATCACACCCTGGGCTGCAGGTGGCGCTAAATCGCTACGCCACTGTGGCTACCCAGCAAAGCTTTTCTAGATAAAGACTCCTGAGGCAAGGGAAACAAAAGTAAAAATAAACTATCGGAACTACATAAAAATAAAAAGCTTCTGCACAGCAAAGGGAATAATTGATAAAAGTAAAAGGCAACCTACCGAACTGGAGAATATATTTGCAAATGACATCTCTGATAAAGGGTTAGTATCTAAAATATATATAAAGAACTTAAAACAACTCAACACCCTATAAACAAATAATCCAATTAAAAATGGGCAGAAGACCTGAACACATATTTCTCCAAAGAAGACATCCAGATGGCCAACAGACACACGAAAAGATGCTCAACATCACTCATTGTTAGGGAAATGCAAATTAAAACTATAATGAGATATCGCCTCACACCTGTTAGAATGGCTAAAACAAAAACTCAAGAAACAACAAGTGTTGGTGAGGCATGGAGAAAAAGGAACCCCTGTTCACTGTTGGTGGGAATGCAAATTAGGGTAGCCACCCTGGAAAACAGTATGGAGGATACACAAAAAATTAAAAATAGAACTACCATACAATCCAGTAATTCCACTATTGGATATGGAATTCCCACTATTGGGAATTCAAAGACTATGAAAACAGCAATTCAAAAGGATATATGCACCCTTATGTTTACAGCAGCATTATTTACAATAGGCAAAGTATGGAAGCAGTCCAAGTGTCCATTGAATGCTGAATGGATAAAGAAGAAGTGCTCCCCCCGAATATTATTCAGCCATGAAAAAGAATGAAATCTTGCCATTTGCAAAAGCATGAACCAATCCAGAGTGTTTCATGCTAACCGAAATACATCAGAGAAAGACATAAACCATATGACTTCATTCATATGTGGAATTTGAGAAACAAAACACAAAAACAAAGGAGAAAAAAGAGAAATAAACCAAAAACCAGACTCTTAACTGTAGATAACTGATGGTTACTCGAGGGGAAGTGGGTGGGCGGGTGGGTAAAATAGGTGATGGGGATTAAAAGTACACTTATCGTGAAGAGCACAGAGTAATATATGGAACTGTTGAATCACTATATTGTACACCTGAAACTAAAATAACACTATGTTAACTACACTAGAACTAAAAAGTAAATAAATATTCAAAAATAAAATTTAAAAAACAAAATTTTTAAAAAAGAAAGAAAATGACTCCCAGGGTTTTGGCACAGAAGACAGGATAGATGATAATGCCATTAAAGAAATAATGGAAAAGCCTACTGGAAGAACTGGTATGAGTGGGAAGTCAGACTCCAATTCACGGAGTTTAAAGTACCAGAGGGAGACTCCTGGGTGGCTCAGTGGTTGAGCGTCTGCCTTTGGCTCAGGGCGTGATCCAGGATCTGGGATGGAGTCCTCCATTGGGCTCTTGATGGGGAGCCTGTTTCTCCCTCTGCCTAGGTCTCTGCCTCTGTGTGTGTGTGTGTGTGTGTGTGTGTGTGTGTGTCTCATGAATAAATAAATAAAATCCTTTTTTTTTTTTTTTTAAAGGAACATAAGTAGATAGTGCAGTTGTAAATACAGAATTAGAATTTAGGAAATTTTTCCTAATGATGATCATTGCTAAAGCCTTCAGAGTGGGTGAAGAAGAGGGAGAGAAGGACCTGTTTTAACTCACACCCAAACAGGAAACTTAGTCCATTGGGGAAGCACAGGTGGCCAGGACTGGGTAGGGCCAGAGTTTGGGAAAGTGACCTAATTTTAGGGCTTAACCTTGAGGTTGTTCAACTGCCATGTTCTGAGGGACACAGCAAATTCAGGTTTACTGAGGCCACTGCTTTAGGTTTAATCTACTAGGCCAGGCACAACAGTAGGAATTTCGCATCAGAGTTTAACCATATCAGAGCAGATCTCCTGCCACTGACAGAAATGCAGAAAGGCAGAGTCCAGCCTCTCGGGACTAGCAAGAGCTGGGCACAATATCCAAAATATCCAAGTTCCATCCAAATAGAGGCTCTGGTGGTTCACACAGACTGCACAGATTCAGCAGCCTCTGGGGTAGGGATACAGATTGGAGCAGATGTGAGTAACCACCACTCACCCTATCTCCTCACTCTCAGCACTTGGCCCATAGCAGAGCAAGACTCATTTGGGGCCCTATAGGCTACCAGAAATGAAGCTTCTGTTGTTCTTTCTGCCCTGCTCAGAAAAGGCTCAGAAAGCAAGTAAAGCTGAGCTACAGATGTTCAGTCACTCCAGAGTCAGAGTTGAGGGACAGAACCATAAAGGACATCCACGTTTCGCAGGGCATAGAAGGAAGAGGGAGAAAAAAGACAAGGCAGAGAAAACATTCAGATAACACTGTACAGCACTAGAGTGACAGGGAAGCAGAAGAGAAGCCGACCAGAGAAATGAAAGGAGGAGAAGACTTGGAAGAAAAGCATGGGTCACCAGGGAGTCCTACTGATCTCACTGGTTGTCACCAAAATTTTCACTTCGTGTCAGTGATGTGCTATTACAAATAATGCTTTGTTGGTTGGCCCATTTTTAAAAGCTCCCCTTTTTTTTTTTGTTTTTGGCAACCAACCAATACTTAAGAGTGGGAAGTCTTATATAAATACTTTCAGTAAACACATCCAGTCTTGACCTAGAAGTTGCCTTAAAAGCCAAGAAAAGATCAATAATGATATAAAATTGGAAATACAGAACTCTAAAGGCTGTAATTTCTAGAGTAACCAGCAAAATAGAAGAAATCCTGCAGAATTCCAAGTCACAGCATTAAGTAACAAAATGTAAAACTCAGTCAGTGGTTACAACATAGATTGTGAACTAAACTTTAGACAAACTCCATTATAAAAAGGCATCTTTGAAAATTTTAATTTTCAATTAAAATTATAATTTTAATACAAAAAACCAAACTCATAAAAATGAATAGTTGGGTTTTTTCCTCTTGTATTTTATTGAGGCAAAAAAGTAAAACAAAAACTATCTTAACACCAAGACCAAAAATAGAAAATTTCAATCAACACCGCACTTTTCACAAAATTATAACAGGCTGAAAACTGCAAGTAGCACATGTCAAGTCTTTTGCACATTTCACTAAAGATATATTTATTCAAAACAAAATGTCTCCCAATAATCCTTCTCTAGAAGGAACATGAGTCATCTATGCTGAGAAGCTCTCCTCACAGTTTTAACCTTTTGGGGAGAAAATGCAGAGCTTCCAATCCATACACTAGTAAAGAGACCTGTGAAAAACAATTTCACAGTTTTAAAAAGCAAGAATCACTTTGGCACTTTGAGGCCTGATATCCAACATTTCAGATACAGAAGCAAAGAACTCATTACTGCCTTATAACTTGGGAAGCAATTGCATAATGACTCATTCTGGAACCTGTACAGACACTGGGACAAATACCACAAAACTTGGAGAAAAAAAATCCCAGTGGATAATAAATCAACATGGTCACTCAGGACATCTATGTAAGGTCTCACGGAAAAGCTTGGTGACCTCTCACATCGCACAGGGGCATTGGCTTAGAAATGAGTTGATGGCAGGATGCCGCCTATAGAATGATCATCAAGCCAAACAAATCACTTCATGCTTACACACAGTGGCTTCTGGTTCAGAGTTTTGATTTGAGGCTCTACAGTGGAGAACACACACACACACACACACACACACACACACACACCCTGGGGAATAGAAGCAAAGAGATTTGTTTACTCCTTCTCTGATGGAAAAAGTGCCCCAGTACAAGAGCAATAGCTAGAGGGGAGATATGCTCCAGAGCTTTCTTAAAGTTACTCCTTTTCTGAATACTAAAGAACTTTTCTCAGGCTTTTTGAATGAGCTGAAAACCAGTTTTGAAAGATAAGATATTAAACCATTTCTATAGGGAATAAGAACACTGGAGATTATTTACTTTGCTGTAATTACTCTGGCACATAGGGAGATTAGCTTTCAAATGCTACTAGGTTTGCATACAGAGATTTCAATAATGAAGAAAAATTAGTTCATGTTTTGAATATTTAGGGGTTTGAAGTATATATTACTGCTAAAGAGCGAACGCTGGTTAATACCTGTGCAGTGAATAATAATTACCAAAACCATTAATTATTCCTAAGTCTGAACTTCTTTCCTTTACAACAATCACTTGTTTTTAAAAAGCACTTGGTTTTTTTAGAGCCAATGGTAAATGAAAATATATTTTTATATTCACAAATGAGTGCAAGTAAAGTCTTAGATTTTAAACCAGGCCGCAAAGCAGCCAACAATCTCATCCAGTAAGGGTAGAAATAAAATCTGCTTTTGAGTTAAAAAAAAAATTAAAATCTTCAGGAAGAGATAAATGAACTTTAAAAATTCATTCTCTACTAGGATATTGTCTTGGGTTTTTAAGATTATTTGTGTCGTGTCTTTAGCTGAGACAAAATATATTAAGCAAAGGCTCTTAGAGCATGTCCAGTCTTCTAAGTCCTAGCTCATTCCTCTGCTTGTTATCTTTTAGGTGAGGGGGAACTTAGATTAATTGACAGTATTTGCACTTTTTTTTTTTTTACTTTTTATTTGAAATAATTATCAACCCACAGAAAATTATAAAAATAGTAGAGATGTGTACCTTTAGCTCAGCTTCCCCCAAATAGTAAGATTTATAGCACAATATCAAATCCAGACAACCATATTGGTATAATGCTCTTACTCAGGCCTGATTAAGATTTTACCAGCTTTAAGATGCGCTTTTGTGTGTGTGTGTGTGTGTGTGTATGTTTGCATATAATTTTCTCCCCTGTACAGATTCATTAACCTCCATTCCAATCAAGATACAGAATTCTATCCCCACCAAGGAACTCCCCTATGCTGCTCCTCTCTACCCCATTCCTATCCCCTGGGCACCATTAATGTGCTCTCCAACTCTATAAATCTGCCATTTCAAGAATGTTATATAAATAGAATCATGCACTACATAACCCCTTAAGATTGGCTTGTTTCTCACTCAGTATAATTCCCTTTAGATCCATCTAAATTATGGCATGTATGAATAGTTTACACTATTTTTTAGTGCTTTAAAATACTGTTATCATTTTCATCATAATACAGACTGACTGGGTACAAAAATATAATGTTGGATTCTCAAGGATTGACAAATAACATTCTAAAGTTCCAAACAAAATAAGAAGGCAAATGAAGCAGATAAATGGGGGATAAAGATATCAGTGTTTTACTGTTCATTCTGATTGGGGAGCACATGGCGTTATTTACATTTGCTGTCAAAAGGGCTGACTAACATTCTACTGAAGGATTAAATTTATCCACTGGCGTAGCTAGAAAAATACTGTGAGAGATCTCAGAGTCAGGGGCATGCCCAGTTCTTACTCCCTAACAAACCTCTCAGAGAACCTCAAACTCAGCAGATGAATAAGTAAGAAAACACAGTGAAATGGGTAGCACTCCTCCCATATTCTTCCTTCCTTGAGCAAGTGTACAAATTTACACTCCTCTATAGAAACACAAAGAGTCTGGAGTAATTGTTCGCACTCAACAATTTAACTTCTTTCTCTTGTTCCATTCACTTTCTTTTTACTTATCCCCTTCATTTATGGGTAACCAGAAATATGGTTGTTCCCCTGAGTAGAGACCACTTATCAGGACCATAGATCCAAGCAGCTTTAGATGGTATTATCAGTTACCTCTTTTGGGCTTCTCTGGGAATGTTACACATATTTCTTCTATTGTCAAAAAGCCCAGTGATGAGCCTATTCTTAACTGAGATCTATAGGATATCTCAACATTATTTCTCAATAGAGTTTTACTCAGTAGCTAAGACACTCAAAGGAAAACTTATAGTAAACAGGTGATATGCTAGGAGTTAAGAGAATTTATCTTAAATTCAAAATGAAGATTCTGTTTTGTTCTCCCCTAATGTTTGTTCAAAAAGGAATTACTGACTATAAAAAATACACTGTTTACAATTCTGTATCAGCCTTTCTTTAGAAGCTGTTTCTTTATTAGTTTCTCAGTTTTACATTTTAAAAAATGACCTGTATCTAATAGAATATATTTTATTTTTAAAAAGCTATCTGCAAAATGGTAAACTATAACAGGCTGTTATCCCGTCCTCATGCTCAAACCTGCAGAAAATATCCTTGAGAACAAAGGACTGAAATTCTAAAATACCAAAATGACAGGGATGGAGAAAAATACCAAAAATATATGTACTGCTGTACTTTTCTTGATAGAGAAGATCATGGATAACACTTAAGATATTGATAGGAAAAAATGAAAAAGAAAATTATATCTTAACAAGTTAGAGAAAATCACCCAAAGAATAAAAATCGAGCAAATATTTTTTAAACAAAAGAAAATTTGATATATTCAAAGGAAATTAGAAAAGAAGAGGGGGAAAAAACAAAAATAAAAACAATAAATATAAAATGTGAACATAATGGCAGAAATAAGTCCTGATATAACAGTAATTAAAATCATTATAAATGGTTTAAACTCAGCAATCAAGAACACCAGAAGAGTTCTGACTTCTAATGATGGTGGAGTAGCATTTTTCAGACGAAATCTCCTGCTGAAAACAAGTACAAACTACACAAAATATAAAAACAACTATTTGAAGGCATTGAAGAGAAACCAAACAAAGAAGAGAGCTGACCTTTGAAAGAAAGAAACCACACCAGGCAAGATCTACTTTTACACATCCTTTCCCCTAGGGAAGTGTAGATGGAATTCAAACAGAAATCCATAGTCTTATTAATCCAAGGAATTAGAGGACAGAGTCTGAGGCTGATAGAGCACTTCAAAAAGTGCCCAGGGTGAGGATGGAGATCCAGGAAACAAGAAATCCATAAAAGAAAACATGAAATCTACAACCTGCATATAAATCCTTGGCTGATTACTTAATTGTGCATGCACAGGGCAAGACTTCAAGGAGAAAACCAACCAATGGAACACAGAAAGAACAAAATATAGATTTTGATAGCTGCTTATCTCAAGGGAAACAAAATTTCTAATTCGAGTCCTGCTAACTTAGCTGAGGCTTGGGAAACAACTTGGGCTTTCCAGTGACACCACAGAAAGGCCACAACTTAGAAGAAAAAACTATCGTCCTAGGACTTTTTGTCCAATTTGTTCTAGGACTAAAGGCAAAACCAAAATAGAACTAACCTAACAAAGCCTAATACCAAACCTCCAAAAGTTTAATGTTATTATTATGAAACATAACTGCCTTCTCCAAAACAATTTGGAAGTATTTAGAGGAAAATAACATAATACAGTGTATCTATAAAAGATTCACAATATTAGTATATAACAAAAATCCACTGGACATAAAGATACATAAGAATATGTGACAGTCAAGAGAAAAGTCAGGCAACAGAAACAACTTTGATGTTGGAATTACTAAATAAAAAACTTCAAAATAAGTATGATAAAGATGTCATAAGAGCTGTAAGAGAATTGAAGTCTAAGGGATGACTAGGTGGGGAATAATAGGAAAGGAATAAAAACTGTAAAAACAGGACACACAGAAATCCTAAAATGAAAAACACAGTATCTCAAATTAAAAATTGTAATAGAATCGACAGCAAATGGGCCACAAAAAAGAAATTAATAAACTTGAAATGAAGTCAACAGAAATCATCCAAACTGAAGCACAGAAATCAGAAATAAATACATTTATTACTATTACAGAGTCTCAACAGACTGAGGATAATCACAAAGTCGTCTAACACACCTGTAATTGGAAACCTCAGATGAGCAAACACACTGAAAATAAGAAAATTATCTACAGAAAGACTGAGAATTTTACAAAGTTTATCAAAAACAACAATGGCTAATCCAGTTTAAATAAAAATAAAGCCATAGCTTGAAAAAAATCATATTTACACTATAAAAAAGTAAATAAAATTAAAAACAGTTTAGACACACACAGAGGAGGAGGAAGAGGAAGAGGAGAGAATAACAGATCTAGTGTTAGAAATAATGAAAGCCAGGAGACAATGGAATGGCATTTTTAGAATGATGATAGAAAAGCAACTAAAATTCTGTATTTGGGAAAAATAGCTTTCAGTACATTTCATCTCAAAAATGAAGGCAAAATGAAAATACTTTCAGATAAGCAAAAGTCATTACAGCAGATCTGCCTAACAATGAAGACTAAAGGAAGTCTTCTGGCTAAATAGAAATGGTACTGACATCATTTGAAATATTACATATTGGACACTGAGATCCATAGGAAAGAACAAAAAGATTGAAATAATTAATATATGGAAACATACAAAATACTACCTTTTTAGCTCAATTTTTAAGTCAGTTCACTAATGCAAAGCAATAGTATTATCCAATAATAATGATAGCAACACACACTCTGTCTTAAAACATACAGAAGAAAAATATGAGACATCAATAGCACAAGGCAAAGAAGGGTGAAAATAGAAATGTACTGTTACAAGGTTCTTCCATTCTATATACATTTTATAATATTAATTGATGGTAGTCTATAATAAGATAAAACTAAATAATCTCTAGAGCAATTATTAAAAAATAATTCAAGAGCTATAAATAAAAGAAAAGCTATTAAAAGAGAATGGAGGGGTGCCTTGGTGGCTCAGGGGTTGAGTGTCTGCCTTTGGCTCGGGTCGAGATCCTGGGGTCCTGGAATCCAGTCCTACACTGGGCTGCCCATGGGGAGCCTGCTTCTCCCTCTGCCTATGTCTCTGCCTCTCTCTATGTATCTCTCATGAATAAATAAATAAATATCTTTTTAAAAAAAGAGAGAGAATGGAGGTGATAGATGAAAGATGGATGGACAGATGTTAAACAGATTTGAAAAGAAAATAAAAAGCTATTTATGTTTTATCAGGAAGTGATCTGATTATTTAATTTATAGGTATTCTCCAAATTTGTTTCTCCAAATCTCATACCTCTTTAGCAGCAAATGTTTCATTTTCATTGATTATTTACTGAAACATTCACTTTGAGGAACTAGAGACAGCTGTGGAATAGGTTGGATTTCTAATTATAAGTTTTCCATCACTTAGAAAAAAAAATTTTAAAAGGTGAAGATATAAAATGGGATATCAAAAATATTCAATTAACTAAAACAAGACAAGAGGAAAGTAACAAAAAACATAAAATAAAGGGAAGAAATAAAAATCAAATAGTAAGGTTGCACAAACACGATTATCAATTATTACATTAAATATACATAAAATAAATCATCAAATTACAAGGCACAGATTAAATAAGAAAGCAAATAATTACATGCTCTATAAAAGAGATGCACTTTAGATATAAATACACAGGTGGAAAAAATATATATCATGTCATATGACACATAAGAAAGCTGATGTGGCTATATAAATATCAAAGTACTTCAAGCCAATCAATGGATATTACCAGATCAATTGAGCTATTTTAAAATAATAAAGGGGGCATCCTGGTGGCTCAGAGGTTTAGCGCCTGCCTTCAGCCCAGGGCATGATCCTGGAGTCCCCGGATCAAGTCCCAAGATGGAGTCCCACATCAGGCTCCCTGCATGGAGCCTGCTTCTCCCTCTGCCTGTGTCTCTGCCTCTCTCTCTGTGTGTCTCTCATGAATAAATAAATAAAATCTTAATAAAATAAAATAAAATAAAATAAAATAAAATAAAATAAAATAAATAAAATAATAAAGGGGTATGACTTAGAGGACCATTTGATTAATAAAAAAATAACAATGCAAATATATATGCACTTAAGAACTTTAATATACATGAAGTAAAAAATTGATAGAAATTATGGGAGAAATGGAAAAATTCACACATAAGTGGAGATTTATAAAATCTATCAAAAAGTGTTAAAAAGAGAGAAAAAATAATATGTATATATTGAACATTATTTATATATATGTATTATATATGTATATATTGAACATTATTTACCAAATTTAACTTAAAATATGCATAGAATACTAAAGTCAACAATGCAGAATTCACACATTATATACATGCTTGTCAAGTACTTTAAAGAATATTCAATAAGGGGTACCTGGGTGGCTCAGTCCATTAACTATGCCTGGAGGACAGGTCATGACCCTGGGGTCCTGAAATCAAGCCTACTGCCAGGCTCTCTGCTCAGCAGGGAGCCTGCTTCTCCCTCTCCCTCTGCCCCTCCCCCACTGCTCCTGCGAACTCTTTCTCACACTCTCTCTCTCAAATAAATAAAATCTTTTTTTAAAAAAGATATTCAATGAAATATGCCACATTTTAGAACATAAATCTCAATAAATTTTGAAATATACAAAATATGTATGATACCTACAGACAAATATTTAAAAGAATTTAAATTAGAACTCAATTTTAAGAGGTCTAGGAATTCTGATCCAATTATTTGGAAGTTAAGCAACATCCTTTTAAATAGTTTATAAGTCCAAGGAAGAAATCCTAAGAGAAATTAGAAAATATTTATAACTTTATAATAAGTTATAAAACACAACATATAAAAATTTGTGAAATTAACTAAAAGAGTGCTTAGAGGAAAATCTATAGCTTTAAGAGAAGCTTACCTTCAAAAATAATAATGGTTTGAAATGAACAATCTATGCTAAAATAAATAAATAAATAAATAAATAAATAAATAAATAACCAGAAAATAATTTTTAGATGCTAAGGAACTGGCTACCCTATCTAGAAACTGGGGAAGCTGGCAGATACATCCTTTGCCTTATCCCTGTAGCCAGCTCCAAGTCACCTGTATCTCCCTAAAAGGTCTTGTACCCAAGTCTGGAACCCTAATATTTTACTTTTGTGGCTACTGCCAGGGGTCAGAACCTGGATCACCTGACTCTGGGAGCTAGTGGGGCTTGCATTAATGAGTCCTACAGGACTGTAGCAAACAAAACAGTAATTATTAATGGGCAACAGAAACACCCCTATTCCTTGTATTGGATCCAGTGCACAGGAACAGGCAAAAACACTCATCTCCCAATTTGTCCCTAGAAAGAGCTTACTATATACTTTCCTAGCTGCTACCCAAGGGTCCAGTTTTCTATCAGCCTCCATCTAAGTACTGAATGGTGTCTTTCCCTTTGGGGCACTGACAAGTCTTGGTACACTCTTAACTGCTGGGAATGATAAGGAACAAAGAAGGCAGCTTGCACAATCAGAAAGATTTAAGACATAAGTTTTAAGGAGCTTGGGCCAGGCTCATGGACCTCTTACACAAGACCACTCTGTTAAGACTAGAAGTGGATGCTTCATTTAATGTGCAGAAAACAGGACATTCAGCAGGCTCAGTAAGATCATGTGACTCATGATCTCTGGGTTGTAAGTTCAAGCTCCATGCTGGGTGTAGAGACTATTTAAAATAAAATCTTAGGGATACCTGGGGGCTCAGTTGGTTAAAGCATTTGGCTCCTGGTTTTGGCTCAGATCACAATCCCAGGGTCATTAGACTGAGCTCCTCATGAAGCTCTGTGCTGAATGTGGAGCCTGTTTAAGATCGTCTCTCTCTCTCTCTCTCTCTCTCTCTCCCCCATACCCCATGGTATGGGGTATGGTGCCCCATACCACCAACCCCACTCAATGCTCTCTCTCTCTCTCTCTCTCTATCAATAAATACATATATACATACATACATACTCTTAATTAGTGTGCAGAAACCAACACAGGAGCCAAGTAAACTGAATAAACATAAAAATATGTTCCAAACAAAACAGTAAGACAAATTTCAAGAAACAGATCTTAATGAAACAGAAATAAGTGATTTACCTGATAGAGTTCAAAATAGTGGTCATAAATATGCTAACCTAAATCAAGAAAGTAGGGAAGCCCAGGTGGCTCAGCGGTTTAGTGCTGCCTTCAGCCTGGGGCGTGATCCTAGAAACCCAGGATTGAGTCCCACATTGGGCTCCCTGAATGGAGCCTGCTTCTCCCTCTGCCTGTGTCTCTGCCTCTTTCTCTCTGTGTGTCTCTCATGAATAAATAAAATCTTTAAAAAAAAATTAAAATAAATAAATAAAGTAATGCATGAACAAAGTGAGAGTTTCAACAAATATATGAAATAGTAAAAACTACCAAACAGAAATCACAGAACTGAAAGATAAAATAATTAAACTGAAAATTTCAATTGAGGGGTTCAACAGTAGACTAGATCAAGTAGAAGAAAGGATCAGTGAACTCAAAGACAAGGCTATACATGATAAAACACAAAAAGATATAAACTGTATCTTATGGATACACAAGATAAAAAGATATAAATTATGATATCAAAAGCACAAAATGTGGAGGAGTTGAAAAATGTAGAGCATTGGCATCCATTTGAAGTTAAGTACTCATTAGCTTAAGGTAGATTGTTTTAAATATGACACGTTTTATGTAAGCCTCTGGCAACCACAAAACAAATACTTACAATAGATACAAAAAATTAATAAATAAAGAGAAGAGAATCAAAGCATACCATTATAGAAAATCATCAAATCACAAAGGAAGAAAGCAGAAAAGGAACAAGAGAAAGAAAGGAATCACAAAGCAAACAGAAAATAATTAACAAAATGGCAATAATAAGTCTATACCTATCAATAATTACTTTAAATAAAAATGGACTAAATTCTCCAATTAAAAGACAGAGTGACTGCCCCCCGCTCCCCCCAAAAAAAGAATCAACTATATGCTGCCTATGAGACACCTATTTTAGTTTTAAGGACACAAAAGCTGAAAGTCAAATGATAGAAAAAGATATTCCATGCAAATGAAAACCAGAAGAAAGCTTGAGATAGCTATATTTATATCAGACAAAATAGATTTTAAGCCAAAAGTTGTAAAAAGAGACAAAGAAAGTCATTATATAATGATAAAAAGGTCAGCTCATCAAGAAGATAAGACATTGGTAAATATTTATGCACCCAATATAGGAGCATCTAGTTATATAAAGCAAGCATTAACAGATCTATTGGGAGAAATAGACAGCAACACGATAATAGTAGGGGACTTCAAAACCCCTCTTTCAACAATAGATAGATCAACCAGACAGAAAATCAATAGGGAAATTCTGGAATTAAACTGAACATTAGATCGGATGGACCTAACACTTACAGAACATTCCATCTACCCAACAGTGGCAAAATACATTCAAGCACATTCTCTAAGACAGATCATATATTAGGCCCCAAAGCAAGTCTTAATAAATTCAAGAAGTCTGAAATCATATCATGCATCTTTTCCAACCACAGTGGTATGAAGCTAGAAATCAATTACAGGAAAAAAAAAATGAAATAAATATGTGGAGACTAAACTACATACTAGTGAACAACCAATAGATCAAAGAAGAAATCAAAGAAGAAATGAAAAAAAATTTAAGACAAATGAAAATTGAGATACAACATACTAAAACTTATAAGATGCAGCAGAAACAGTTCTAAGAGATAAGTTTTTAGCAATAAACACCTTCATTAAGAAAAAAAAATTTCAAGAAACAATCTAACTTTGCACTTCATGGAATTAAAAAGAAGAACAATTAAGCCCAAAATTAGTAAAAGAAAACATTTAACAAAGATCATAGTGGAAATAAGCTGAGACTAAAAAGTAACAGAAATAAAGAGCTGGAGTTTTGAAAAGATAAACAAAATGGACAAAATTGAGCTAGACTCACCAAGAAAAAAAAAGAAAAAGTACTTAAATAAATGAAATTAGAAATGAAAGAGGAGACATTACAACTGATACCATACAACTACAAAGGATTGTAAAAGACTACTATGTACAATTATCTGAACAAATGAGGATAACCTAAAAGAAAGGGATAAATTCCTATAAACATACAACCTAGTAAAACTGAATCATGAAGAAACAGAAAATCTGAACAGACCAATTACTAATAAGGAGATTGAATCAGTAATTTAAAACTCCCCAGCAAACAAAAGTCCAGGATCAGATGGTTTCACTGATATATTTTACCAAACATTTAAAAAAGAATTAATATTAGTTCTTAAATTCTTGCAAAAAATGGAAGAGGAAGGAACATTTCCAAGTTCATTTAACAAGGCCAGCGTTACCCTGATACCAAAGAAAATACAGGCCAATATCCTTGAACATAGATGCAAAAATCCTCAAAAAATATTAGCAAACTGAATTCAACAGTACACTGAAAGAATCATATACCCTGATCAAGTGGGATTTATTCCAGGAATGGAAGGATGTCTCAATATCCACAAAACAATCAATCCACATTAACAAAATGAAGGATGAAAAATAATATCTCAATAGATACATAGAAAGCATTTCACAAAATTCAAGACTCATGATAAAATATCAATAAACAGTATAGACAGAATGTACCTTCATATTAAAGGCTATAAATGGTAAGTCCACAACTAACATATTCTAAGATCGGAACAAAACAAGGATGCCTACTCTCGCCACTTCTATTTAAGATAGTACTGGAAGTTCTAGCCAGGGCAATTAGGCAAGAGAAAGAAATAAAAGGTATCTAAATTATAAAGGATAAATAAATAAATAAATAAATAAATAAATAAATAAATAAATAATAAAGGAATAAGTGAAACTGTCTCTATCTATGAATGGTATTATACTCTATATCAAAAACTCTAAAGACTCCACCATAAAACTATTAGAACTAATAAATCAATTCAGTGAAGTTCCAGGATACAAAATCAGTATTTGAAAATCAAGTGCATTTTTTATTTTTTTAATTTATTTTTTATTGGTGTTCAATTTACCAACATACAGAATAACCCCCAGTGCCCGTCACCCATTCACTCCCACCCCCCGACCTCTTCCCCTTCTAGTTCGTTTCCCAGAGTTAGCAGTCTTTACGTTCTGTCTCCCTTTCTGATATTTCCCACACATTTATAAAAATGCACTTGAAAACATTATATGTTCTCAAGTGCATTTTTATACGTGAACAATGAAGTACCAGAAAGAAATTTAAAAACAACCTCATTTACAATAGCATCAAAAGAATAAAACACTTAGGAATAAATTTAACCAAGTTGATGAAAGATCTATACATTAAAAACTAGAAGACATTAATAAAATAAATTGAAGACAACACAAATAGAAAGAAATTCTGTGCTCACAGGCTGGAAGAATTAATATTAAGATGTCCATATGTTCTAGAAACTCTACTCCTTATCAAAATTGCAATGACATTTTCATAGAAATTTTTTAAAGTCCTAAAATTTATATGGTATATGAAAAGGTCCTCAACATTGTTAATTGTCAGGGAATGCAAATCAAAACTACAATGATATGTCACTTCACACCTCTTAGAATGGCTAATAATCAAGGCAACAAGAGATAACAAATGCTGGCAAGGATATGGAGAGAAGAGAACTCCTATACACTGTTCTTTAAGATTTCTTCTGTAAACAATCACACTGGAGATAAAGAAATCATTTTACTTCACACAAACACACACACACACAACTACTGTAACTCAAAAATTCATTTAGCAAGGTGAGATGATAGAAAGTCACTACATAAAACTCAACTGTATATGCCAGCAATGAATAATTGGAGATGAAATTTGAAATAACACTTATAATAGCATCATAAAACATTAATACTCAGGAATAAACATACTGAAAAAATATGCAAGACCTCCATACTGAAAAACCACAAAGTATCAGAGAATAAAATAAAGACCTACATAAATGAAGAGATATTTCATGTTGCATGCTCATGAACTGGAAGTCCCAATGACATTAAACTGTCAAATTACCCAAAGCTGATCTATAGATTCAATGCCATCCCAATCAAAATCTCAGCAGAATTTCTGTGGCAGTTAATGTCTGATTCTAAAACTTGTATGAAAACATAATGAATTTATAGTCATCAAAATAACCTTTAAAAAGAATGTGGTTGAAGAATTTACAGAATCTGATTTCAAATTTTAAAAAATGCTACAGTGATCAAGAAAATAAGATACCGATATAAGGATAGATAGATAGATAGATAGATAGATAGATAGATAGATAGATTTGAATAAATGAGAAAAATGTGTGGACATAAGTGACCAGTTAATTTCCAATAAAGACACCAAAATAATTCAACAGAGAAAGTAGAATCTTTTTAACAAATGATGTTGAAACAACTATAAATCTGTAATGAACAAATGAGCCTCAAAATATATAAAAGAAGTAATTCAAGATGTTTCACAGATCTAAATATAAAAATCAAAACTGCAATTCTGCCTTCTGAAAATATAGGAAAATACCTTTATGACCTTACAATGACGAAAAATCTTTCTGTGTACAAACCCACAAAGGTTATGCAAAAATTTCACCAAATTAAAAGTTTTACTTCTCAAAAGACATCATTAAGAAAATGAAAAGGTTAACCATAGATAGGAAAAAAACATTCAAAATACACATACGTGATGTAGGACTTGTATCCAAAATATATTTTAAAATTCTATAGTTCAATAATAATAAAGAAATGGACAATACAATAAAAATGAACAAAATAATTAACCTACACAAGAATATACAAATGTTAATCAGCACTGGTAATGAGGTACTACTATACATCATTAGTTATTCAGGAAATACAAATTAAAACCACAATGATATCTACCTATTAGAATGGTAACTAAAAATGACTGAGCATGTGATCAATTAGAACTCAGACATCACTGATGGGAACATAAAATGGTATGACTACTTTAGAAAACCATTTGGCAGTTTCTTATATACCTACGTCATATTCAGAAATCCATTCCTAAGTATTTACACATTCCTCCCCTTCCTTCCCACAAAAAGGGATTGTACACATATCTTTATAACAGCTGTATTTATAAAGCCAATTAATCAAAACAACTAAAAATTCCATCAGTAGGTTGATGGATGAACAAAGTGTGGAATATCCGTGTAAACAAATACTGCACAGCAATGAAAGAAATGAGCTGCTGATTCCGACAACAATCTGGAGATGTCTCAAAAGAAACCAGACATGAGTACATAATGTAGGGGCACGTGGGTGGTTCAGTAGGTTAAGCTTCTGACTTCAGCTCAGGTCATGATCTCGGGGATCCTGGAATCAGGCTTTCCAGTCAATGGGAAGTCTGCTTCTCCCTCTTTCTCTGCCCCTTCTCCCACTCATGCTTGCTCTAGCTCCCTCTCTCTCTCCCTCTCTCTCAAATAAATAAAATCTTTTAAAAAGTTAATACATAATGCATAATTACATTTACAGGCAGTTCTACAACAGGTCAAACTAAGGTAGACTGTATTTGTGCCTCATAGCAAGGTGTGAAAAGTGACTGGAAAAAAGCATGAAGGGTCATTCTGGGTGATTGGAATTTTCTATACTCTGATTGAAGTAGTAGTTACATAAGTATATACAGTTATCAAATTCACCAAACCATCCACAAAACCAGTGCAGTTTATATCTGTTAGTTTTATCCTCCTCATCAAAACCACAAATATTGCCTAAATGACTTTTAAAAAGCAAGCAATATCTTGTCTATAAGAACCACAATTTTTAGAAAAGATATATGATGTTATAGAAACAAAAAGAGTATGAACCAAAATAAACCCAGCATACCAATCTTAGTATCTGACAGAAATAGAACTCAAGGAAAAATCACAAGGGACAAAAAATTACATATTAGTAAAAGGAACAGTAGGTTAAGACTACAAATCCATCATGTACATAAATGCACCTAACAATTTTGCCTCAGAATATATAAAATAATAGATGGAAAACATAGAGAGAAGTGGATAAATTTAAAATTGTAGCTGTGATATTAACACACATTCTCAGAAACTGATGGATCAAGCAGACAACAAGGTGGCAAAACAATAGAAGAGAATAACACAATGAACAAACTGAAATTAGTAGATTTAGATAAGATGCTACATGAAAAAGAGAAATGTGCATTAGAAACTTCTCAAAAATTGATTTTGTAATAGGTCACAAGAAACAATAAATTCCAAAGGATAGACATCATAGAGAAAATGTTCTGTGACCATAATATGTAAGTAAACCAGGAACTGGTAATAAAACAAAACAATCTATGTCTGGAAAATAATATACCATTGAATAACCATGATAGGGGAAATCTTAAGAAAAATTTTAATTTTAAATATGTTTTTAAGCCAACAAGAAATACTGAAAGCAAACAGGTTAAACATTCCACACAAGAATCTAAAAAGAGCAATCAACAAAATGAAGAACACAAAAGAGAAAATAAGAATAAGGGCAAAAATTAATGCAAAAAACATCTATAAAAGGAAGAGAAGGAAATGGAAGAAGAAAATGGAAAAGATGGTTAACAAAACCAAAGCTAGTTGTTTGAAAAAATGCCTAAGTTAAATATATCTTAGGCAAATCTGAATAAGATAAAATGTTGGCTAATTGAATTTAAATTAAAAAAAGAGAAATCATAAAATGAACAAAAAAATAGCAATGGAGGTAGACAAAATGGGTGAAATGAGTCAAAAGGTACAAACTTTCAGTTACAAATAAATAGGCCCTTGGGATGCAACGTTCAGCATGGGGACTGTAGTTAACACTGTACTATATATTCCATAGTTGCTAAGACAGTAGATCCTCAAAGTTCTCAGCACAAGAAAAAAATCTGTAACTCTGTAGGATAACAGGTGTTAGTAGACTTATTATGGTAATCACTTTGCAGTATATACAGACATCAAATCATTATGTTATACACTTGAAACTAATATGTCATATGCCAATTTTATCTCAAACAAAAAAATACATACCTATACAAAAATACAACTACAAACAAAAATTTTAATGAGAAAAGAATATTTGTCAAACATTCTTGAAAATATTAAATATCAAAAAAATTTTAGATGAAGTAGAAACCTTGATTTAAACAATAACCATTTAAAAATAGAAATAACAATGATTAAAAAAAATCTCTTCCATAACACAAATGAACAGATCATTTCACCAATGAACTCTGCTTTCAAGGAACAGAAAACTCTTACAGAAGTTTTTCTTTTTTAAAAAGATTTTATTTATTTATTAATGAGAGACACAGAGAGAGAGAGGCAGACACAGACAGAGGGAGAAGCAGACCCCATGCAGGGAGCCTGATGTGGGACTCGGGGATCATGCCCTGGGCTGAAGGCAGGCTCTAAATCACTGAGCCACCCAGGGATCCCCCCACAGAAGTTGTCTTAAAGTATATAGGAATTGAGGAAAATCTGCCCAATGTATGAGAACAGTGGTATCTTAAATATCAAACCTGATAAGGATGATGCAAGAAAATTAACTAATCAACACAGATACAAATATCCTAGAGCAAATATTAGTCAATCAAATCCAACAGAGTATTAAATAAATAAGGAGGGGTAATCACGGTCAGATAGTATTTATTCTGATATCCACACATATCATATGTCTGGAAAATAAATATCCTGATAACTCAAGGATAGTTTGACATCAAAAAGTCTGTGAAAGTAATCTATAACATTAACAGATTAAATGATAAAATCACACACTCAATAAATGCAGAAAAAATCTGAAAAATCTTAGTAATGGTATTAAAAATTCTCAGACTACTAAGAATGAGGGTAACTTCTTAAGATTATATACCAAAATTTATAACAAGCGCCATGACTGAAAAACTTTTAGACACAGAATGCTACCTGCTATCACTACTTCTGGCAAACTTAGTTAAGACAAGGAGACATCAGAGTTGTATGACTGAAGGACAGGGAAAAAAATTGACTCATAGAATTTATGACTATCAACATAGAAAAATTACCACAATCAATAGATAAGTAGAAAATATGAGCATAAACATAAAAACCTCAATAGATAAGAAATAACAATCAATATGTAAGTAGATTAAAAATAAAAAAAAATAGTAAGAAATGAGAGCAAGGTGGTTAAATTCAAGATTGGCTTATAAAAATCCACAACATTGTTCTAGAAAATAATAACCAAGTTGATAATATAAAAGAAAATAAGATACACGCAAGAGAATAAAATATCTTTCAATTAACCTCAGAATGCACAAGACCAAAAAAAAAAAAAAAAAAAAGAATGCACAAGACCTTTATGGAGAAACTGTAAAACTATGTTGAGATCCTCTATAATGGATACAGTGAATTAATTAAGAAAAATATTCCATGCATAGGAAAATTGTTGTTAGCTTCTGATTTTTTTTTCCTACCCCTTTCCTCCTTCACCTCCTCCTAGAGGCTCAGGTTCCAAGCTGATCTAGATTAAGACAGTTAGTGTTTCAGTTCCCCTGAAACGGCCACCCTCCCATGAGGATCTGGCTTTCACCTTCCAGATACTGGCTTTCACCAAGATTCCTAAGCCTCTTACACTGCCTGTTGGAAGTCAGGTGTCCATCAGCTGTGATACAACCGTATTATACTTCCCACTGAGTTGTAGTGCTCCACACTTACCCATGGATGCACACAAGAAGCATGGACTCATTCACACACACACACACACACACACACACATCAGCACTCATATGTTCAGGGGCAGGTCTGGGCTTTGGTTTCTATGACTCTGTCTTGCTCTAGCCAGCCTCTCAGCCTAGGGAGCTGAGAGGTGTTCAATGTAGCACCTGAGCATTCAGGCTCCATCTGAATCCTCCCCAAACCAACGGTAATGATACAATGGTTGGGAAGATGTGAGCTAGAGAGAAAATCACAAGTGAAAAGAGTGGAAACTAGAAATACACTAAATCCTAAGGCATTCATAGACAGGACATCTGATTTAAGCCCCCACCACGACTTCAAAGCAGTCACCACCAGAGAATCCAAATGCAGCTTACCAAGGATGGACAACCTCAAAAAATGCTGGTGAAGCCAAAACTCTGAAAGACAAGTTAGAATCCTAAAAGGGCTTCCCACGCCCTTTGGCCATGGACCCAAATGTACCATCTCATACCCTAATCCTTAGTCTATCTTAGATGAGTAAACCTCCTGCCCAATTCTGAGCTCCGGTCTCAGGCTGCTGGAGAAAGTGTCAGAACTCACATGCTATCTCTGAGACAAGATAAAGGCAACATTTTAAAACTCACTGGAATTTTCACATATAAAGAAAGAAACCTACGTCATGTTCACCTAATCCTTTCTTCAAGCAGATATGTTTGAAAAAAAAATCAAGATTTATATCTCTAACTGTAATCACTCTAAAAGCAAGACAGAGAATTAATGGTGTTTCATTTTGGGGGGAAATTGTCTAAAGTTAATATAAATTACTTACAGTATTATTGAAAAATCACATATATAAATCTGATGTTTCTCTTAGGACTATGCAGATTTATAGACCCTATGCAATATAAATGAGGATAAAGAAGCAAGGATCTTATTCAATTATTCTCATGCCACATAGAGTAAATGTTCTATTAACCTACCATGTTCACTTTGCTCAGGCCACTCCGGAATATAGCTGCTCTCTGAATCTGAGTCCTGCACTCCACTCCCATCCATCCATCCATGCCTTAGCACGAGTTTTCCCTCGTGTAGAAACCTCTTTGATGCCTCTCTTTTTTGCGGAGTTATAATTGACATATAACATTACTCTAGTTTCAGGTACATAATGACTTGATGCGTGTGTCTATTGCAAAATGATCACCACAATAGGTCTAGTTAACAACCATCACCACGCAGTTACAAATTTTTTTTCTTGTGATGAGAACTTGTAAGATCCACTCTCTTAGCAACGTTCAAATATACAACACAGTATTGTTGTTAACATTAGTCAGTGCCTCTCTTTGTCACAGCATTCTCTCGATGGTTACTCAAACATCACCTTCTTGAAACTCTCCAGTCTTGCCAGGAGCCCAAGCCTGTAGAGCTGTCTCAGCTCTAGCTCAGCTTCCCCTGCCTTGGATTAGGTTTATCTGTTTCTCCAGTAGGCAGGGCCAGCATAATGGATGTGTGACCTGTGAAGTCACACACAGCCCTACTCTCAGAAGGGCCCATACTTGGTTTAACGCCCATCTGTCAACACTTTCAATTCTCAATCATTTTATCTTTGAAACTGCGTGTTCTAAGTGAAATCTGATGAGACAGTAGACCATGTTCATGAGCAAAGGAGTATACACAATATATACACCCACAGTTCCTTTCTACCTCACTGTAGGTAGCTTTCTCAGTGCCCCATGAAGACAGAATTTCAGGGGACCCACAATGTGTGGGAGTTTACCAAGACTCCAAACAAGTACAAGGTAACTGTGTTATGTTTATGACTGAATAGTAAGTAAGCAGAGCCACGGACAGCCCCGAATGTCCATGCTTTCCATTTGAACCAGAACTTGATTTGATTACAGAAAGAAGGTGACAGTGTTCCAAATGTTAGCCAACTATTTATGCTGAAAATAACGCCATAGAAAGAAAGGGAAAAAGAGGGTAATCCACAGTTTGTTTTCCTTCCAGTTCTCTCTTATTTATCAATGAACTAAAGTAGAGACTGTAGGTAGAATATGCACATATCAAGAAATGAAATAGGGGCCCCTGGGTGGCACAGTCCATTGAGCGACTAACTCTTGGTTTCAGCTCAGGTCATGACCTCAGGGTCATGGGATAGAGCCCCACATCGGGCTCCACACTCAGAGTGGAGTCTGCTTGAGATTCTCTCTCTGTTCCTCTCCCTCTGTCCTTCCCCCTGCTCATGTGCTCACTCATACTCACTCTCTCTCTCTCCCTATAAAATAAATAAATAAATCTCTAAAAAGAGAGAGAGAGAGAGAAATAAAATAAAAACAAACAAGGCAGTTTTGCAATGTCTGAGTGTTCTGGTAAAAATGGAATACGTAGGAATTCCATATATTTGCCCATATATTTGCATTTAAAACCAGCATTGCACAATACAAAGATGAATGCCAAAGTTCATGCTAATAATTTAAATGTTTAATTAATCTTTATTCAGAACATTAAATAGCAAGAAAAAAAAAACAACATAAGAGACAACAGAAGAAAGAATAAAAACCTGTATATTTTACACCTTTAAAGGCCCCTGTTCCCCCTGCTTTTCTGAACACGAAGCTCCACATGTTCCATTGCCCTGGACCCCATCCATACCCAGGTCTGCCACTAAGACAAAAGTTCCTTAGGTACCAGCTACTGGTTGGGTTCATTCAGTATTTAGCAAACATTTGTTAGATACAGAATGTGGTGGGTATAACAAACAACAAAAGACCAGAGGGTCCCAAACTAGGAAAACAATAATCCCATTCCCTACTCTGTGCTGCACAGACAATACCTGGGGTACTAAGCTCAGTACTAGAGACTACATCGGAAAAGGCATTTAGAGAAGAACTCATCAAAAGGTACTGGGTTCATATTAATTTGACATCTTATTAGCTATATAACCAAAGGGAAATTAATTAAACTCTGTGACCCTCAGTTTTCTCTTTTGCAAAATATGGATAATAAGGTGTTAAACAATACCCAGGAGGAATACAGCTACTAACTTCTAACAGCTGAATGTCTATGACAGAGGAAATAGAAGAAGGTTTAAGAGTCACAGGTGAGAGAGGGGCACCCAGGTGGCTCAGTGGTTGAGCATCTGCCTTTGGCTCAGGTAATGATCCTAGGGTCCTGGGATTGAGTCCTGCATTCGGCTCCCCACAGGAAGCCTGCTTCTCCCTCTGCCTATGTCTCTGCCTCTCTCTCTCTGTCTCTCATGATTAAATAAATAAAATCTTAAAAAAAAAAAAAAAGGAATCACAGGTAAGAGCACAGACAGGACCATGGAAGAGAAATGTACAAGAATACAGAAAGCCAATATGAGGAAGAGTTTCTAAAGGAAGCAAACATGGACCTGTCTAGGGATACAATAAGCTTCCTGTCCCTTAAGAGAGTAGAAGGAGTATTTGAAAAAAAACTTTAAGGAACATGGAGTGCCAGATAAAGACTGGCCATTATCATTATTTTATGAAATGATGATGATAATGATGGTGGTAGGTACTGTTTGTTGGTGCATGCTAAATGCCAGACACTATGAGGGGCAACTTACACGTATTATCTTATTAAATCACAACAGCCAATCTATGAGGTCGGTGATACTCCTCTTACAGCTCTTATTCTGACTTATTCTTAAGTAATGTATTTAAGGTCACAAAGCTAGTATATTACGAAACCAGCCACCTTTCACTGAATTCTCTTCCAAACTCCGAGATTCCAAAATTTGGGGCAACATTTGCCCAAATGCTAAAGGAGGTAAGAGTCATTACAAATCCCATGTCTATATGGAGGATTCCTAGAATGGTCCCTTTAACCTCACACAAACATGAGAATATTCATCTGAATCATGACCAGGCAACCTAAAAGACTAAACCTGTTAGAGAGGTTTATCATTATTATTATTATTAAACAGGGCTCTGAAAAATCAAGTACCAAAAATGGTTCTCTTTCCTAGGGCATTACCACAGTGACTGAGTTTCCAGCCTTTCCTAAACTGTTCCTCTATCTGAAGAAAGGAGAGGTTCTGGAGTTCGATCACGATGCAGAAGATCCCTAAACAAGGCCTCAGCCTCCGCCTTGGCAGAGGGAGTGAGAGTCTGGGCCTGCCAGACAGCAGCTTTGTCCCATTTTAAGACAGGTTTTGTAGCTTTTTATACTTAAACATCTTGAAAACCACTCTAGGGAAGCCATACTTGGTACTTGGAAGTCTAGCAGGTGTGAAATTCTCTCTGGGTGGGATACTGTTCACTGTCTCTAGCTCATCTCCTACCATTTAGGCCCAGAACATGACTGAAACCAACATCTATATAAGCAAAAACTGGGATTCTCATTTAAATGCTTCCATTTTCTAAAAATTACTCAGGAGCCATGTTACTGCTCTGTACTCTACCTGTTAGGATTGTTTTGAAATGACATCACCACAAATTCCAACTGAAAATTAAGAACTGGAAGACAGCCCACTCTGCTATTCCTAAAAGCACTTCAAACTCATAATCTGCTTATATTCATTTCAAGTAGGTAACAAAGCACTCTGTAAGTACAAATGCATTTTTAACATACTTTGGCAAAAGTGAAAGCCCAAGACAAAGTGGGAGTCACTGAGGGTATTCAAAGTTAAAGTAAGTTGATACCACAACTATAAGTGGGACCCAAGTGTGATTCTCCTTCCAATTGGTGGTGGCTCTTAAAGCATCTATACAAATGTACAGAGGAAAGAAAAAAAAAAGACAAAAAAGAAAGAATAAAATATATGTGTGTGTGTGTGTGTGAAAGAAAGAAGAATCGGACCAAATCTTCAAGGTACAAGTAGGAAAAAAGGAAATTAGACTCCTGAATGTTTCATTAGGATAAAAATGTCCAAATATAAGCTTTGCCACCAAAAACAGTTATTCTGGGCTATCTGATCAGCAGTACAACACCTTATCTCTTCACATCACTAGGCAGTTTTTATATTTGAAACTCCATAATATATTACACTCTAATACCTATCTGCTTTGAACACAGTAGAAAAACACCTACACAGCATAAATCATACATGACATCACATTAGGTCTTTTAAATAATGCTGTGAACACCGGGAAAAGATTCTAGGGATCCATTTTTCATGTTCTTTTTTGCTACTGCCCAAATGGAAGTGCCTACTTTGCCTCTCCTTTAAATTACATAAATCAAATGTATACAAAGGACTTTTCATGCATGAAAGGTAACACATGCTTCTGTACAAATAGGAATGGCATATCTATCTTCCCCAGGACCCAGCATGCTGAGTTCAGGCCTGATCTATCCTCTACTACTGAGCCCTGTATATGTCTGATACCTTGTTTCTCCTTCTGTCCTCCTTTTGACATCTCTGTTTCATCACTACCCCCAACCCATGGACGGAAAGGACAGGGGAGGGAATCCTCATAGCCTGTACGCTTCCGCACCACCCCCCCCCTTGGCAGCACTAGCTACCACACTGATGAAATCATCTATTTGTCTGTACCTGAGCACGAGGACTGTTTTATTCACTTGTGTATCTCCTCTGACGGACACAATAGTATAAACTCAACAAATGCCAAATACACGTGCAAAGATTAAACAAAGCCAGTCAAGTGGACCTTTGCATTGCAACCCTGGTAAAAGATTTTGGAGGAAATTCAACTAAAAAAAATGAACTTGAAGATTCTAGGTTGTTTTTAATTCATATTTATCTAATTCATCCTTCCTCAAAAAAAAAAAAAAAAAAACACACACAAACAACCCTCCTCTCTTTTTCTGCCTCCCCTTCTCTCTTCTTCTTCTTCTTCCCTGTCTCTTGTTATATACACAGCTTCTATTTAATTCTATCCAAGAAATACACTTTTACATCAGTTATTTAGTTACCCTGCTTCATCTTGCTATGAATGCAGCTCATATGAGATAATCACAAAAGAATAGTGATCTGCCTCTATTATTCTCCCCATGAGAGCCCAGACCCACTGGGACAAGGGGAAAGAGACAGCATGATTGCCACCACTGAATATTCTGCTGTTTGACACAACAAAGCTAAGGTAACACTCCCTTGCATACCAGGAATTCAAACATTATTCCACAAGATGCATGTCCCAACTTCCTTGATTATTAAGTTGTAATTCTAAAGCCTTTGACTTTGGCAGGAAAAGATAAGCTAAGACTTTTCCAACTGGTATTTAGAAAGCGTGATGGAAGCATTTTATTCTTTAATTCTTTTTTTTTTTTTTTTTTTTTAATAAGGAAGCCAAATAGGATCTCCTTTCCCACTGGTTAAATAATGAGCAGCCAATCACCCTGAGCCTGGTACAATGACTGTAAAGGACCCTGCTTCCCTGAAATGCTTGAACATTAAGGGATCAGACTCTGGCTAACTGCACCTTTCTAATCACCACCGATCTAAAATATATGGACTTCAGGAATCACATATAGTGATGTTATTCTGGTACTCTGAGGTGTCCCAGACAGAGAACTCGGAAGAGCTAAAAAAAAAGTGTCAGCCAGAGTCATGCTCCTCTCCCTGAGACCAGGGCAGGAATTCAGCAGGAAGAATTTTACAAATAAGAGCATATCTTTTGTCTCCGGAGTCAAATTTATCTTGCAGAAATCTCTGCAAGAGAGTGACTGCTGCTCTCTGCTGCTGTTTTTTTCCATAGGCACCTTTTATTTCTGACCAGCTACAAACCACTTAAAGTTAGTTTTGAGGCTCTCAACATTTTTGGTAACCAGATACAGTCCAATGATGACAATATTACTTTTCAAAGAAAACATAGTTTTCGAAGTAAACACAGTTACACAACAAAGCAATGAAACAAGGTACGGTCATGCAATGGGAAAAAAAATGTAAACCCACAGAAAAGCACACATCAAAGGACAAAAAAATCCTAAAGGTTTCAATTCTATTGTTGTGCAACTTTTCACACGTTTCAATTTTATTCAGTGGCCATTCCATGCTCTGCATGAGTTTAAGAAGTAGATGTCGGAGAACATCTGAATCACCCAACAAATTAATAAACATGCTCTAAACCATCAAAAACAATAAGAACTGGCTTCATGGTGAAGTAGAAACTGTCCTCTCATCAGAATCTGGCCCTTCACTTGACGGGATGAGCACTGGGTGTTATTCTGTATGTTGACAAATTGAACACCAATAAAAAATAAATTTATTAAAAAAAAAAGAATTTGGCCCTTAAGAGACTGAAGATACACACTGCTTCTTTTAAGCACAAATGTTTGCAAGACACACCCTGACCAATGCTTGTGCAGGTGTCAGTCCTGACATTCTAGCTTTTTCCTGGAGCATTTTCACTATCTCAGACTCCAGAGCAAAGGCAAATGCCCCCTGATCATTTTAATGAACTCAAGTTACATCCCTTTTTATGATCACCCTGTGGCTAACTCCTCATTACCTGTGTTAAACCAGATAGGAGTGAAACAGCAACACCTTCTTGCAGACCCAGCAATAATGGGTAGTTCTCCCCCACCACACGCACCCCCAGGGAAAGCTCTGCTTTGCAAGGACACCCAGGACTGTGCCAGCCTTCACTCTCAGTACACAACCGATTAAACAATCTAGACGTGGATTAAAAGGAATTCAACCTGTGTTCTTTTCTACTCGACTGGCAGACGATATAACTGGGCTGTCATTACAAAGTTGTTCTAGAAAGTTTGTTCTAGGTATGGGGGCTCCCTGGGGTCAGGGGGCTTACCACCAGGAGGACAAGGATGGCAAGAGATGGTACTGAAGTCCATATATGGCTGCTGAGGAGGAACAGGCGAGAGAGGAAAGACAGAAGAAGGGGAAGGAGGTGGTGTGAACTCAATCTTATGCTCGATGGCCAAGTGAGGACAACATTAGGCAGCCTCTCTCGACTCTCCTTCCCATCCTACCCCCTCTCTATTGCCCTCACCTTCAATGAAATGTATGGTACCATTTGGAAGATATTACCAACTTTGAGTTTCTTTAAGACTTTGGCTGCTAAAATTATTGCCATTGTTATTAGGCATTTGCTTAGTACTGCTTTCATTTTAAAGAAATCAAATCTTAAGGTTAGCTGTAGATGCAAAATAACTGTGTTAGCATATCTGGTATAAATATGAATACCACCAATACAGAAAAAGATATCATTCTATATTTAAAACAAAAGCTACCCCAACACTGGTTTCTATCACAGAATATATACAATAGTCTAATTAATGTACTAAAGGCCATGACACCAGCTACCAGAATTTAATACTCCTTGGGCTTTTATAAATCCAATCTCCCCTGCTCTTATTTTCCTTTTTTTCTTTTCTTTTCCTTCTTCCCTTGAGGGGTGAAAGGGACATGAATGAGATGGGGATAAGGGCAAGTGACATGGGAATCAAGCCAGGTTGGACTTTCACAAGTCAGAGCGCTTTTTTTTCCCCCTAGGAATGTCCTCAGAATAAAAGAAAAAAGTGAAAACCTCAAATTCCTAAGTTGTAGTTCAATTTTCTTGCCTATGGAATTTAAAGACTATTTGAACAAAAGAGCAGCACTTGTCAGTTTAAAGACTTTGAGGGAGAAAAAGGCATTTAGTTTACTTCTTTTCATATCTATTTTTCAAGCCTCTTTCGACTGTAAGAATTCACAGGATGGTGAGATGCATTTGAATCTAGCATGGCGCTCATTTCTCTGGCATTTAATGCTCTATCCCTTCAGTGAACATCTGGAGAGCTTGGGCAAAGACATCATTGCCTCCCATAAAGTGTACTGAGATCTGTGGCTCTCTGAGAAGGTAACAGATTCTGAGTAAAATTGGAACTAATAAATTCACTTGAGAACTACTAGGTTAAAAAAAATGTATTTCCTTACAGGAGCACTTCTTGGAGAATGTGGGGTGCATTAGGTGTTTCTGAAAGAGGAAAATAGCAAGTAGTTTCTGGCGTATAAGTTTAACTTATCTGACCACTAATTCTTTTGAGGTTATATGTCACTCATTGATGTTTTACAGAATACATGTTGAAGACAAAATGGGCCATATATTTACAATCCAATCGTACACATTTGTGAAATATTTTGTCTACATTATTTTATTTTTTAAAGATTTTATTTATTTATTCATGAGAGACACAGAGAGGAAGAAACAGAAGTAGGCTTCCTGTGGGGAGCCTGATGCAGCACTCCGTCCCAGGACCCCAGGAATCACATCCTGAGCCCAAGGCGGAGTTGCTCAACTATGAGCCACCCAGGCATTCCTGTCTATATTATTTTAAATGGCAAACGGAGGTGTGAGAAGCATCATCAAGAGTCTTAGTGACTAGGAAGGAAAGCTAGAGGGAAATTTTCTTCCCTTTCTTTGGCCAAGTGAGCTCCTACTGAGATCCTTGGCACACAGTTACCTTCCAACTCAACTTGGGCCCCTCTTTCAGCTTTATTTATTCAATCAAGAATAATAATCACAATAACTGTAAAAGCCACTGACAGTCCAGTCCTTTTGTTTTACACATGAAAAGACTCAGGACCTAAGAAATGATCTACTTTGCCTAAGGTCATTCAGGGAGAAAGCAGCAGAACATGGAAGAGAAAATCCAATATTCCACAATATCCAACATTCCCCAAAATTGTATTTACTTAACAGATACTATAAATATAATCATATATGCTTAAAGTAGACAATATAAATAAATACCTAACTCAGATTAAAATGCTACTCTTTTATTGAATTATAGTAAAAAACCTCCTAACTTTACTCTGCAGATATGGCATTTGGGATAGGCCTAGGTAAATATTTCCCTTCCATTATTTATGAAGAAGACACGTGTCTAATGTAAATACGATCAGCACTGGAAACATTTAATTAATATATGATAGACAAAAGATGACTATTCAAACATCTTAACAGTAATCCACAAAAAACTCATGTTTTCACATCTATTTGTTAAAACATTTTTGTAACATTGTTTGTGTTGTTTTTATCTTGATGGATAAATTGACACTAAAAATATTCTGAGGACAGTCTTAGATAAGCATGTACATTCTCTGTCTCTCCCCCATCACCTTCCAGAAGTCATTACTTTGATCAAAGTACAATCAAAAATTTTTTGAGAGTGCCAGCTGGGTAGGAGGGCAGGGGAGGGGCAGAGGGGGTGAGAGAGAGACAGAGAGAGGATCTTAAGCAGACTCCACATTCAGCACAGAGACTGACATGGAGCTCAATCTCTCAACCCTGAGATCATGACTTGAGCCAAAATCAAGAGTCAGACAGTTAACTGACTAAGCCAACCAGGAGCCCTAGAAAATGCAATCAATCTTTAAAAGTTAGCATATTGGGGATGTCTGGGTGGCTCAGAGGTTGAGCATCTGCCTTTGGCCCAGGGCGTGATCCTGGAGTCCCAGGATCGAGTTCCATGTCGGGCTCCCTGCATGGAGCCTACTTCTCCCTCTGCCTGTGTCTCTGCCTCTCTCTCTCCTTGTGTCTCTCATGAACAAATAAATAAAATATTTTTTTAAAATAAAAGTTAACATATTAAAGGCTATTTCTGACCTCAGTGTTTCTACTCAGTGTTTTACCCTCATCCCCACCTTCATGTTGCAGGACTCAGCTCAGGCACCAGCTCCTCCAGGAAGCATTCCCTGGCTCACAGCTCTCCATTCTCAGTACTTCTACGATCCCCTGTATCCTGCCACCACTCTTTAACAATGGAGTCTAACTCTCTCTGGTGTGTCTCATCCTTATTCATCCATGTCTGCCCAATCCCAGGACAATGCCAGTTATATAAAGGTGACCAGTGAATGCCTACTGAATAAATAAAACAAGCAATCAATGATGACAAACACAGACCCACCAAGCCCACCTTGTGTCTGAGTTCCTCCCCACATCTCAGAATCCCTGCCAACTTCTCCAGGCAATGGTCCTGCGTAATCACATCAATTTGCCATACACTAGAGATTACTCTAATTTAAACTTCACTAATTTGGCTGGCCTTTCCAAGTCAGTTTTAATTAATGAGTTTTTTTTCTGTTGAGATATTTCACAGAGTGTTTTTTGGACTGAATTATTCCGATACATGCCTCGTTTTTCTGTCACTTTCCATGGATGGTAAATGACAGAGTTTACAATTTTTTAAAAGTTCCTGTTGAAGATATTTCTAGGCAGAATATTATAGCCACCTGTTTACACTCAATCATAACTCCCTTGCTTAGCCAAACATTTTTAAGCTTGGTTCCAGTCCTATTTTTTCTTTCTTTGGGAATAATTTGAGGGAAAAAAAATCCACTTAGCCATTCTGGAGTGAGAGGAGATTGAAAATGATTAAAACGTACTTTACATCAAAGGTGTAACTGCTTTTGGCTCAGAATAACCAACATAATTCAAAAATGCATACAAACTACATTTCAATTTAGTACCTACCTTAGTCTTCCTTATAAAAATCACTGTCTAACCAGCTTAAAGCAAAATAAAATATTTTTAAGCTAAAAAGGACTAAAGCTATCACTCCTGAGAAAATGCAATTAGCATAATATTTTAGCAGAACATCATGATTATTATAAGACATAATAATAATAAACATTTCTGCCATTGGGGTCCTTTATGCTACAGAGAAAAGAAAAGGAGCTTACCCCATGGGCTTGTAGTCTAAATTAAACAAGCAATATGAGTCACACAAGTTTCACAGGTAAGAGTTCATTAACATTTTATCCCAAGCAGAGAAGGAAAAGGGAAAGAAAATTAAAATCAATATTAACAGCATCAGAATTCACTTCAAACCTTATAGCAGTCATCTGTAATGTGAATATAATTTAAGAGGCTTACAACACTACCAAGCCCAGCCTGATACTCACTTGCTTCTACAGCTAACCCTTATAAAAACAGCATATTTGCAAGGCTGGTGCTTGCACTGCCTCTCACAGCCAAGGGCAGACCTGCCTAGTGACACAGGACAGATAAGATAAACTCCTGGGACCCACTCCTGTTTTATGACTCAATAAAGTTCTCTTAGTTTTTTGTCTTCCCCCTCTCCTTGTGACTAAGCGTCCAGTAACAGAAAACACACTGAATCTGTATCTACCTCATACTGTGTTTATTCCTAAGTATGCAACCTCAAGTCCTTGTTACATAAAGACTATTCAAATGGATTCATAACAATTTAAGCCTCTAGAATTTACATCCATTTTCATAAAGTTAGTTTCATTTTCTACCAAATCACTGGAAGACATGCAGCAAATAAGGATGCATGCCCAATCAGCACCCTACTATTTAAAAAAAAAAAAAAGTCAATTAGCTTCCACAGCTAGGCACCAAAGACCAATACCAAACAGGTACCCTTAAAAAGAAAAAGGCAAAGTGCTATTAGATGAAAGAATATGAAGATGTATTCACCTTAAATATTGCTCCAAGATTTTCATAAATTAGAATCTCCAAAAGAATTAAGTTGGTGGATTCAAAAGCTCAGAGGGTGAAGCATAGGTTTGAGCAGCATTGCCTTTTTTTTATGTTTTGTTTTATTTTGTTTTTGGTTTACTGGCCCTCAGCATTTACTGGATCCTCTAGGCCTTTACTCTGCCCAGGAAGGCAAGACAAAACAAGTTCCCCACCTGTCCATCAGGCTCTGGATGCGACAAATCAGCAGCCAGGCTGCTCACAGTGACAGCTCACATCACTGACACAAATTAGATCTAATTGCACAGGGACATAGGGTAAAAGACAGCCCAATACCCCACAGGCTGGGCCAGTCACAAGACACACCTCACTATTAACTAGTCTCTTCCTGAAACCGTCCTTCTGTACCTGGTAAAGGGTAAATCTCTCTCCAAGCGGCCATTTGTACCTGGATGACCAGACCCCATTCTGCACTAAAATTTTATGTAGTGTGGGGGATAGGGACTAAAAATATAAGAATTTCATACACCCTAAATAACAGTATGCTGTCTACAGAAAGGAGCAATAATAACAACAAAATACAACAAATAGTATGTATATAAAATACCTTTTGTAGCAAGAAAAGAACAAAGACTAGATAGCAACTGCAATGTGGAAGGTCCGGTAACTGTGATTGGAAAACACCATCAGCTCAGTTATTTTCCACACAAAGGACGGAAAGATAATAACCTCTATGCACAAACGAGTCTTGGGCTTTGCAAACATGTCAAAAGCATCAAAAGGCATTAGAGTAAGCCACATCCAATGTGGTGATTTATCCTCGACTTTGTCTGAATGCTCCAAAGAAACACAGAGACCCAGTTTTTCAATGCACCAAAAGCACTGTCCTTTAAAAAAAAAAAAAAAAAAAGCATTCTCATCTTTCCTTGTACCAGAGACTTGTTTTCCAACTTCAATTGTTGGGATTACTGATCTTCAGGCTGACCCCTCACCAGGAGGCACTCTGCATGTTAGACATGAAAAAAAGCTTCAGGGTTATTATAGGTGGAATTATGTCCTCCAAAATGGTATGTCCAAATGTCCAGTGTCTCCCAAAATATATAGTACCTGTGATCCTAATCTTAATTGGAAACAGGGTCCTTGAAGATGTGATCAAGTTAGGAATGAGGTCATTCAGGTGGGCTCTAACCCAATATGACGGATACCTTCATAAGAAGGGAACAGAGATGGCAGCACGCCACGTGACAACACAGGAAGAGGCTGGAGTGCTGCGGTACATGCTGAGGAGGGCTCAGTACTGCCAGCAAACCATCAGAAGCTAGCAAGAGGCAAGGAAGGATTCTCTACTACAGGTGTCAGAGGGAGCATGGCCAACCAATAACTTAATTTCAGCCTTCTGGCTCCAGAACTATGAGATAGTTAATTGTCATTTTAAGCAACTTGGTTTGTGGTTCTTTGTTACAGCAGCCCTAGGAAACTAAAACAAAGGTCATCTCTTCCATTCTTTTACCTTCCAACTGGATTTCATGAAAATTAATCCTTATGGGTAGACTAAGTTGAAGACATAGAACCCTTCTATAACCTATCCCAATGGATAGTATTCCCTGAAACTGGAAATAATTATCTGTAACCCAAAAAGGAATGAAAACACATCACTGCAACTTGCCACCTTCAAATGTGAACGTATCTTTGGAAACTGCTGAGGCCACTCTGCCCTTCTCTCCTATGGGAGTCATCCTAGAGAGGGTGATGAGGCAAATCCAGAAGCACCAGGCATCAACTTTTAACCCTTGTTATTTGCTTTTCACAATGCCCAGATCTAAAGAACCTTTAGTAACGGATGTTCGAACATCTGTGCATATGAGCACACAGATGAAGGCAGCTTTATATCATTTAATGCAATCATGGCATGCGTCACCAGCAACTGGGAAAAGAGCATTCCTGTTGAAAAGACTATAATAAAAATGTGAGGCAAAGGAGATTCCAATTTGCTCTGCTTGGAACAAAGATACAGGATATACATTCACAAGGACAGAGGACAGCTCTGGAATAATCAGAGAATTTGTCGTTAGAGCTAGTTATTTTTTAGAAATCTCATATCATGATTCTGTAGATGAGAAAAATGATGTTCAAGGTATATCTTTAGGACACCATCGCCAACCCTGGGCTAGACAGACTTTCTACCAGACTGTAATCAGTCTGCTTCTCTATCTCCAAAGAGCACAATAGTTATTTGTTCATAATATGCTTTTAGATATCCCAGCTAAAGCCAATTTTGTGTCAGAAAGCAAGCAAGCAAGCAAGGCCTACCATTTTAAAGTGGAAAATGGGTTTAGGAAAATAGAGAACATATTCCTATGCTATAAAAATTAATCAAAATACTCATTGTTGAAATGTATCAGAAAGCATGACATTTAAGGTGACAATCTAGTAACTGAGCCTCTAAAGACCACAATTACAACTTGGCTTTTCTGAACAGACATAAAATATCCCTCCCTGCTATATATAACACAACAGTTATATAATCAATAAAACACATTACAGTATTTACTAAACTGAAACAAACAGTAAAATTTACTACCAGTCATTTTAAATAATATAAATACTTATCCAGTTGAGAGGCATGAAAGAAAAAGGCAAACTTGAAGAAAAAATAAAACATAAAAGATGAAAGGCCACAGAGAAATTCTCACAACCTCCCAATTAGAAGGGACGGCTAATACACAAATATCTAATCAAACAGAAGGTCATTCAAGGTGAAGGCTTAAAACAGCATAAAGCTTCCGTTTAGTACTGACCACACCACCAGATAATGATGGAAAGAATCCTTGCTTCCTCAGCCTTCCCATAAAAGTACAACATTATAGAAGGTAAAGTGAGCAATAGAGAATGATGATCAAAACCCATTTTCAGGGCTAACTCTTTCCATTTTCCTCGTTTTATTGATTTTTTTAAACCCACTTTGCACTCTCTCAGTCAGCTTGGTTGCAGGGAACATCACTTAATGTACCTTATTGATTCAATCATACACATTTATACTTGCGTAGAAACTTTTGGTACAGTGCATTTATTGATCTTTTAATTATTAATGTAGGCCAGGAAACCTAAAGAGCTTTATTGTAAATATTTTTTATCTCCCAAATTATGGCAAGAGCATTATGAAAAATTTTCAGCAAACGAATCATTGGTAGTTTGCTCATTTCCTTTAAAAGTGCTGGCCAATGGGTTATGTTTCAGAAGTGCTGTTAATAAGAACTTTTTTCTCAAAGTCAGAATTACCCAAGACTAAGTAACTCATTAGATGAAAATATATTGTTGTTGCTGTTGTCTTTAATTTCTAGAAATATTACTGACATGTCCATTATTTGGCCCTTGGTATGGCAAGCAAGTGTTCCATTTCAGTGTAGCCATATTCAGAAGACACAGAGCTCATCACAGGAGCATGGTTTTTCAGGCAAAATTGCCACAAGGTTAAGATCCCGTGCTAACAGTTGTAAACAAGCTTTAAAGTGGCATGTATTGTCTGGTGAACTACTTGAACACATTTGGCTTCCTTCTGAACATTTTGTCTCTAATCCATAGTATGGCCCTCTACTCCCAGGGAAAGACTCATTTTCACTCAGATACTTGGTACTGGCTTAAAAACAAACATTAAGGGGACTAAATAGGAAACTCTGCAGAACCAACCACAAGGCTATAATGAAATGTGGTTTCTGGGGCCTTTAGCAGGAATGGAAAGGATAGTACAGAGCACATACTGAAGACCATGGGAAGCAGCAAAAGTTCAAGGTGAAAAAGAAATGAACACTGGCTTGTCATCCTTTCCTACCTACCCAAATCGTCACCTCTCCCTCAAATCCCACTTCAGGTAGTTTTACATGTCAACTTAAACTTGGATGAATCAAGTGAACCAAAATATCTGATCCTAATGCAGGCCACATATAATTTCACTCTGCCATAGATTTCTGGTGGAAGACAGCCTTAGACTTAGAATTTTTTCTTTTTCCAAATGTTCAGCAGCAAATATTTTTCCCTTGCACTCTGGACTTGCCAACATTATGGCAATGATGTGTGTATTAAAATTGAGTATAACCCTAAGACACACCTCCAGAATCATGGATGCAATGTGAAAAAATAATTTAAATTTTTATTGATTTCTATTTCTATGATGTCTGTGTCTATGTCTATCTCTATATCTCCTTTAGGTTTCCCCAGTCCTAGAAAACAGCAGGAAGATCTGCCACTTTTGGCCTAATGGTCCTGAAGATTAATGAAAGGGCTACATATCTTGGAGTATTTACAGTAATTACCAGAAAGCCTGGACACTGGACTAGCAACTGATGCAGATTTCCTCAAGCAAAAGTTGGTCTAGACCTGTGGGAAATCCCTGCACTGCTTGGCAGTGGCAATCGATGCCTGAATGTCTGATGGGTTCTACCTCTTCTGAGCTTCACTGTTCTGAGCATGGAATGCTCCTTCCATTTGACTCCAGACCTTTCCTAAACTATTCTGAATTGGAGCCATTCCTCAGAACTAATCTCCTGACCAAGGACACCATCCATTTGCATAAGTTGTATAAATTACCCAAAACACATACCTAATATATTCATATACCATAAGTGAAAAGTAGGATGATATATTCCATAAGAAAGATGATACTTGATATTCCAGAAAGGATCACTTGATTAAAAGTCTGGTAGCCATTTGCTTCAACGTGGATGGAACTGGAGGGTATTATGCTGAGTGAAGTAAGTCAGTCGGAGAAGGACAAACATTATATGTTCTCATTCATTTGGGGAATATAAATAATAGTGAAAGGGAATATAAGGGAAGGGAGAAGAAATGTGTGGGAAATATCAGAAAGGGAGACAGAACGTAAAGACTGCTAACTCTGGGAAACGAACTAGGGGTGGTAGAAGGGGAGGAGGGCGGGGGGTGGGAGTGAATGGGTGACGGGCACTGGGTGTTATTCTGTATGTTAGTAAATTGAACACCAATAAAAAATAAATTAAAAATAAAAAAAATAAAAAAATAAAAGTCTGGTAGCCATGAATATCAGTGTGACCACAGAAATCATAATTTGTGAATGTCATGAAAATACTTTGACTTTTATTAGTTGAAACTCATGTATAGCTAATTTGCCAATTGCACTGAAAATACAATGGATCCTTATACAGCAAACATGACTAATTCTTCTGCTCTACACCCACACAGGGCATCAGCCTCACTTGAACTAATTTTGATTGGAGAACTAGAGCCATGATTTTAAATAATTTTTCTCTTCCTTCTATTGAATATTTACTTTACCTTAAACCTGAATGCATCTCCTAATTAGTTTCCCTGATAATTCTGTGTTTTTTAAATAAAAATGTGCAGGAAATGTTATTAATAAGATGGTGTTTTCCAAATATTATTTTAAAGAACTGGGAATGCTATATTCTTTATTTTATATTATGAATACTTTCAAAAGCCTTTTTACCCAAGCTCAGAGAGCACACAGCATATGATATTAGCCTAGAGAAAAATAATCCTATACATTAGGTCAGAGTATTCTAAATATGAGTCTTCTAACAGTCTTTCAACACTACAATATATAGTTATACAGTCAAGTACCTAGTCAAACAATCTGGTAATTTAAGCAAAAGCTCTGTGACATTAAATGTGAAAGAAAAAATATCTTACACCAAAAGCATCTGTTCTGTTGTTAACTGCATTTCCCTAGTGCCATATACAGAATAATAATGGAACTAATTCTTAAGTTATCAATTAAAAAGGTTATTCGATTAGGATAATATTAAACCACTCTATTAAATGACTCCTCTCTCCTCCACGTTTAAATAGAAATAATGCTTTCATTTACTACATTTCAGAGAAATGCCTTCCAAACAATAATCATTTAATTACATACCATTAAAGGTGTTTAAAAAATGTTTAATGTCCAACAGATATACCAAGATGGCAATTGATTCTTGTCAGGTTATGTCTGCTCAGTTCCTTTTCATAATATCTGATGAAAACAAGTATATCTTGATTACTGTTTGCCTCAAAAACTCGGAAAACATCTCATTTAATCATACTAGTTTTGCTAATCAGTAGTTCAATTCTTAAGAAGGTCCACACTCACCCTTACTGAAGCTTTTGAAAAAGCAAGAAACATTGACTTTAACGTAGACCTTGAGTGCATTAGTAGTCCTTCCCTCCTATTCCCCTTCTGAACCTTCTTTAAAGACCCAAAGACGCTCTCCTTCCATATCCATGATATAGTGAGTTGCCCTTTTATGAGCAGTAGTCACCATTCTGAACTTTAACCAATCTTCAAAAGCACATTTTTAAAAAATCTATCCTATCTTCCATCTCTTCTGCCTCCTACTGTTTCTTAGGTTCCAACCAGCTACTCAGCTTAGTTGATTAACAATTGTTCACTAGCAGTCATATTTTGATTCAGTCATTCAACAAATATCCATTGAGCACCTACTATGTGACAACACCCTTGCAGGTGCTGGGGACATACTGGTGAATGGTACCAGGCCAAAATTCTTGCCGTCATGAGAGACTATCAATACAATACATATGCAAATTAATTGACTAATAATAAATATATATGTATGCATATATGTGCACATATATATTCAGTTCAACGACTCTGAAAGGAATAAAGAAAAAATAATAGAAGAGCTGCTGTGGTGGAGTTGCATTGTAAGAGATGGTTTGATAAGGTGATAGCTGGATGAAGAGTTGACAAAGGTGCAAAAGTCATGTGGATAGATGCAGGGGAAAGTGCTCCAGGCAGAGAGAGCAGTAGATTTTTAAGTACCAAGTTAGAAGTCTGACATTTCTGAGGAACAGAAGTAAGGCCGATGACCCTAGAATGGGGTAAAATGAGGCAAAGTGTATCAGGTATTCAAGCCACACAGCTACTAGGACCACCATAAGGGCTTTGCTTTCACTCTGAATGAGCAGAGAAGATGTAAGAGGGCTTTGAGCAGTAAAATCTCTTATTTCTAAAACATCCATATTGGGACATTTTTGACATACATTAATTCATTTACAATTCAATGCTTTTTAGTGTATTCACAGAATTGTGAAACCAATACCATAGTCAACTTTAGAATATTTTCAGCTCTCCAAAAAGAAGCCCCACACCCCTCAGCAGTCACTCCCCATCCTCCAAACTCCCAGCACTCGGTAACCACTAACACATTCTCTGTCTCTATAGATTTTCCTATTCTGGATATTTCATATAAATGGCATTATGCAGTATATGGTCTTTTGTGACTGGCTTCTTTCATTTAGTGTATCCCTGAACCCAAAAGGTCATCCCTGTTACAGCGTATGTCAGTATTTCATTTCTTTATATAGCTAAAAAAAAACTTCCATTGTATGGATATACTCTATGTTGCTTATCCATTCACCAGGTGATAGGCATTTGGGTTGTTTCTACTGATTAGCTATTATTATTAATGCTTTTATGAACATTTGTATACTAGTTTTTATGCAGACATGTATCCTCATTTCTCTTGGGTAAATACTTACGAATAGAATTGTTGGGTCATAAGATAATTCTATGCCTAACCTTTTGAGGAACTGCTCAACTCTTTTCCAAAGTAGCTGAAACTTTTTATACTCCACCAGTAGTATATGAGGGTTTCAACTACTCCATATCCTCAACGCTTGTAATTATGTGTCTTTTTGATCACAGCCATCTAAGTTGAAGTGACATCTCACTGTGGTTTTGATTTGCATCTCATAGATGACTAATAATATTGAGCATCTTTCTATGTGCGCATTGACCACCTGTATATCTTCTTCAGAGAACTACCTATTCAGATCCTTTGCTTATGTTTTATTTAAGTTATGTCTTTTTATTATTGAGTTTGTACGAGTTCTTTATATATCCTAGATGCAAGTCCCTTATCAGATACATGATTTGCAAATATTTTCTACCATATCATGGATTGCCTTTTGGCTTCTTTGCGATGTGCTTTGAAACACAAACATTTTTAACTTTGATGAAATCCAAATTATCTATCTTTATTCTTCTGACACTTGTGCTTTTGGTGTCATATATTTTTAAAAATATTTTATTTAAATTCAATTTGCCAACATGTAACACCCAGTGCTCATCCCATCAAGGGCCCTCCTTAGTGCCTAACCCAAGATCATGAGGATTTACATGTGTGTCTTCTTCTAAGCATTCTATAGTTTTAGTTCCTATATTTAGGTTTCTAATCCATTTTGAATTAATATGCATATATGGTGCGAAAGAAAGAGGTGAACTTTATTCTTTTGTGTGTAGAAATCCACTTGTCCCAGCACCATTTTTTGAAAAGACTAAGATTTCCCCGCTGAATTATCTTGGCACCTTTGTTGAACTAAATGAAATGTAGTATTCTAGCTGATGTATTCAAAATACACTAAATGAGCAAGGGTAAAAACAGAGAGCAATTAGGAGGCGACTGTCATAAACCGGGTAAAAGATAATGGTGGTTCAACCGTGAGAATGAAAGCAGAAGTGGTAAGATGTGGTGAAATTCTGGGTATGTTTTGATAGTTGAGCTGATGGAATCTGCTTAGAGATTGAATGTGGATGTGAGAAAGATAGGACTCAGTGTTGATGCTGATTATTTTTGGTTTTGAAGTGAGACAGACTACAATCTTGGTTTGAGGAAGACTGACTTGATCAACCAGATGGCTGTATTGAAATTAGATAGTAAAGGGATGCAAACAGAAGCAGAGGGACCAGTGAGAAGGCTACTATGATAAATCCTCTTTGGGATTTATTTGAATTGTCATTAGTACTTCTTAAGAGACACAATGACAAAACTCAAATAATTAATTGTGATGACTACAAATCGCAACAAAGGTCGGTGGATAAGATATTATAGGCCTAATGGGATTTTAGGCACCCTTCAAATCACACTCCTCCAGGACATTTTCACTGGAAGACAAGAAAGACTCATTTCCTATTAACTCAGAAATTCTTTCAAGCAGCTTTTGTAGTAGACTTTGTAATAGGTCCAGCTCAGGGGGTTCTCGGGCATAAATCCTCAAGTTCTATTAAAGCCTCTTGAAAAGATGGTCAAGGCACAACTCAAATAGCTCATACCACTGCACTAGAAAGAAAAGGAATGCAGCTCTTGAAGAGACTTAATCTTCCTCCCCTGGCCTCAGAAGAGGCAGGTGAAGCAGGATAAATATGGCAACACACAGGGAGGAAAAAGAAGCATTTAAGCTGTCTCTTTCTGCATAAAAACAGGGTGATTTTCTTCTGGATTTAGCAGATTTCCATTCTCTTCTATCCTAGACAAGATTTCCGTTTCAGTGAAAATCTACTGTGTCCACAGAGCACATGGAATAGCTAGTATTCCTTTCAAAAGAAAGCATGAGACTTCGAGGCTTCTCTGAAAACAGGTTCTAGGCAACCCTGAACTAGTTCTGAGAACCTGTTATACAAACAGACGAAAAGAGCTCGGTTCAAGATCCTAATAAGCCCCTGAAGTCATTTTTTTTCAGTGAACCACAGCTAATGAGGAAGCAGTGCCTCTCAGCACTGGAGATATTCAGAGGAAAGGAGGCCAGGGTACCATGTCAAGGATTTCCAAAACACACAAAGGAAAATGTAAATCTGTCCCCAGGCCTGGAGACAAGACAAAGACCAAATGGAATCCTAGAATAGGCTGCTAAGCAGTTATGTGTAGGGGAATGGAAGGCATGTGACAAACCACTCCAAGAACTGATAATAAAACAAACAACCCAAATGTAAATATGAAGACTATTTGCTTCAATTAAGTCTAAGCTACAGAAGTGTGAACTTTAATATTTCCTCAGTGTACAGCACTGCCAGTGCTTTCACCATTATTAAAGTGTGTTTATACAGGGTTTGGCTTTTCATCTATTATGGAAAAATTACATCTTGCCAACAGCACTATAGAGGCCGAAACACAGTAAATCCTCCACTGACCTTGAACCCAAGCTAAAGCAAATAGTCACTCTCCTTGGTGCTGAACTGCCTAAATAAAGCAGTTGCATAAATATAATATAAATTATACCTACCATGTTTCTCAGCATTTATGGATTACCAACAGAGTACATGTTTTTCCAGAAGGTAGTATTTGTAGAGGGCACTGCAACATGAAGAAAACGCTTAGGGAGATAATTAGGAAGGCACTCCTTAGAAAATTATGATCATGTATTTATTGAGCATGCTGGGTCCTGAGCTTCACAAAGGAGGTAGCAAGGCTGAAGATACCTCTGGTCAGAAGGTTTCACAAGAGTGGAGAGAGAAGAAGCTGTTTAACAAAGGGTATGCAAGAAGAGAAGCAACTGTAGTAGAAACTAGCCTGAACTGGTAAAGCATCACGAGACAGGTAACACAAAGAGAAGACAAAAACATCCGTCAGAATATATCAATATAATGGAAAATGACATTTCCATTAGAACCACCAAGGAAATTTATTAACATGGAGAAGTGTTTATAAAATTATGCTAAATGAAAAAAGCAAGATATAAAATGATAAATACACTATGATTAAAATCACGTATACAAAATGCTGAAGTTTGGAAGGGAATAGAGAAAACTCAAAACCACTAGATGAGAGGTGAATTATAGACATATCAGTTTGCTTTTGAAATCTCCTTTAATTTTATTGTCAAAATACATATCTACACATATACACTGTATTTTCACAGGCACTTAGAATATATGTGAATATTCACTGCAACTCTGTGATGGTTAAAAAAATGATACACGACTCAAATATCCATCTATAAGGGACAGATTTTATAAATCCTGGTATAGACATAAAATGATCTCCTATACCACTTTAGGGGTGCCTGGCTGGCTCAGTCAGTAGAGCACACAACTCTTGATTCTGGGATTATGAGTTTAGGCCTCATGTTGAATGTAGAAATTATTTAAAAATTTAAAAAATCCTTAAAAGAAAAGATCTCCTAAACCCCTTTAAAAGTTGAGGTATATCAATTCCTTTTGACATGAAGATATGTCTATGAATTATAGCTGAGTAATATTTTTAAAAGCCAACTTGTAGGAAAATATGCATGTTATAATCATATTCATAAAAAATAAGTAACTATATTAATATATGTGGGTATATACTCAGGAAAGAGTTTGGAATAATAGATCCTAAATGCAGAGAAAATTATGGGATCACACATTTTTATTTCCTACATTAATCTATTTCCGTAATGTCCGCATTTGTGTAACCTTGTATCACATGTCATTGGAAAAAAAAATTTAAAGAGTAAAACTTGACTTAAAAATTTCTGAAACAACTAGCATATGAGGACAAACTTTAGTTTATCTTTGGGTAATAAGAGATAAAATCTAAAGTAGTTTTAAAGAGCAGAGGGAGGTTAGGGATAGAGCAGTATACAGAAAGACAGTGTAACTACTGGAATAAAAACAGTGGTCATGCTGAGTATAACTAACGCAGGATTTACCCAATGACCCTACGTTGAGGGATAGCAGGAATGAGAAAACCATCTGAACAGAAAGTTAGAAGGTTTTTGATAGGGTACAAAGGATTCACTATTCCTTCGGATCCTGAGGAAAAGTGATGGGGAATTTCAGAAAAGTAGAAGGGAAAAGGCGGCAAAAACATGGAAAAGAGAAGAATGAATGGGCGACAGCAAATAAAACAGCACAGAAGAAAAACGGGAGGAGAGCAAACAATTTATGACGGGACTTGTAACATATGGCTGATTTACCAAAAGCCAGTCAAGCACAAAGTAATCTGGCTTCAAACCCATTAACCTGAAACCTGCTTTCTTGCCTCCACATAGCAATCTGAACTTCAAAATGCAGTTTGTCTGCCCTTAACAAGTTCAGCAAATTTCAGTTGAAAATCACCGTTCCTATATATCACTTTAGTCTGTGTCACCAAGTCTCAGATGTTCCTGGGAATTGGGGCAGCTAATTTGTTCAGGCTGGGAGAGCTGACAAGCGTATGTGGTACCACTCGCTACAAAAAGTAAAATGATTGACTCTACTATTTACAAGCACATCAAAATGACTACAGGCATTATTCTTAGTCTAAAAAATGGGTATAATTTCAAAGAATTGTGAGATCCAAATGATAGACAAATGCTAACTCAGTGCCTGGGACAGAGCAGAAATGTAATAAATATTTCTGAATGAACCCAGTGTAGTGGGTACCATACAATACTATTACTGTGCACAGAAAGAAGATATGGGAATGGTAAAATCCTGTGGATTCTATCACTGCAATAAGGTCCAGTCGCTTCCTTTTAACAGTAAAGCCTCCCATTCACTGCCTCTACTACTGTTATTGCCCTTCCAGAGCAAATTTCCTGGGCACATGTAATCCATTCTCAATTTTGAAAGTATATTTCTATGCTTTTTGCCTTCTTTATTTAGAACTATAAAATCTGAAATGGTGATGGCTGTGTCTCATACTTCAAAAGCAGACGAATAACCAACTAATACTATAAAGCCATGAAGAGCAGAAAGTATTTCTAGGCCTTCCTCAGATCCAGGGAGAACCCGCTGGTGCCACCTTATATGTTGTGGCAGTTAAGGGGATCCCAGATCATCTGGCAATGTTGAGGCCAAACAAATTTGAGGGCCTGGTTGTGAACAGTACATCAAAAAAGGATACCTTTTACTTGAAAGGCATAAGATTAAGCATATCTCTAGACTAGAGTTTGTTAACCTAGGTGCGTGGATCCCAAGGAGGTTCATGATATAATTCATGAAGGTACTTAAACTTAGATTGGAAAACATTAGATCTGTATTTTCACCAACATCTAGCTAAAATTTAGCATTTGGCTCCATTATGAATTTCAGTAACAAATCCTGGTAGCATTAATGGTACTTCTATGTTTGTTGCAACAGAAGCAATAGATATTTTCATATCACACTGTGATTGTTGCTGATATTTCAAAATATCACCTATATCGTCACTAATAACCAGTTTGAAATTACAGTGGTCATTATGCCCATTGCCAGACCTAATACACTGTGTTAATTTTAAAAAGCATATGTGTTACTACAAATCTTTTTTAATAATTTAATAACTATAATTGTAATCAATAGAATTGGTTCCTTCTCATTTTATGTATTTTATTTCAAGCATTCACATACTTTACTATGTCCTGAGAAGCAGGATATAAGCTCCACCAAAGCATGAAAAATATCCATGGCACTAAAAAGGCTAAGAAAACTCAGTTCTAGGTTTTCAATTATCCAACAATTAAAAGCATTACATAAGCACCAATCCCACTGCTTGAAACACTTTTAAATGTGAAGACAAAAACATTTGAGAACCTGCTGCCATTCTGTTATGTATCAGTTATTTATACTGACTAAAATGTTCAAAATTAATGGCATGACTTACTTAATAGAGCAGCTTATGAATGGAACAATCCCATTTGAATTCTTTTTATTATCTTTAAGCATAGGGTTAAAAACACAAGTATTTGAGTCAAAGTCTTGGCTTTGAATCCTATCTCAAATTTATTCTCTCGCCTTGGGCAGGCCAGTAAACCTCTCTAAGCCTCATTTTTCTCATCTACAAAATGTGAATGATAATACCTGCCTCAAAGCATTATTAAAAGGATTAAATAGTACAGCAAAACACTAAATAATACATGCAAAGTGCCTAGCACAGTACCTGACATAGTAAGCACTCAATAAATTGTAGTAATGGTACTGTTTTATTTTAGATATTAATGTCATTTAAGTCATAATTTACATGGAGTCTTTAAGATGATTTCTTTAAAAGATTATATAATTAAGAGGCAATATAATACGCACTGCTTCAGAACACAGACTCCAGTAACAGACTGCCTGGGTTTGAACCTTCCCCCACCCTTTACAAGCTGTATAACTCTAAGTTACTTAATTTCTGAGATTCAGTTTTCAGATCTGCAAAATAAGAAAAATAAGAGTATCTAAGATAACTGTTACAAGGATCAAATTAGTAACCATAGGTGAAGCACAGTGCCTGGCACACAGTAAATACTTTGTAATTATCAGATATTATTGTCATCATCAATAGTTATAATGGTTTCTCATCAAGTTATGGTCAAGAACTCATCCTCTCATCTGAACTTCAATGAAGATTTATTATAAATGAAGTAGAATTAGTCCCATTCAAAGGAATGTATTTACATGGATGTATTTTGATGTTAATAAGAACAAGGCAAGGATCAAATTCAGTTACAATTATGTACTAGAGGGATAAGAAAGACCCCACTTACCATGGTTTTGTAACCAAGTCAGAGCTTACACAGGAAAGATTCTTTAAAGTTTGAAAGGCTTCTTTTAGAGCAACAATCTATATTACATAGGGACAAACATAACTTGCTCCTGTACCTTTAAACAGGTGGAGAGAGGGGCCTCAGTGGCCCAGGCTGGAGTTCACCTTGGAGAAAGGAGCCATGGAAATGCTGGGCTCAGTGACAACAGCAAGGACCACGTCAGCAACATGGGAACAGAGATGCACCTGTTTCCCAGCAGGGGACTGGCCTTGCTCCTCACCTGGCAATTAGTAGGCTCTGACTTAATTTAAAACCCACACATACCACTGATCTGAGAATGTGACTGATGTTATTTTCTGAACTAAGAATAACAGTAAAAAGAACAATGATGATATTAACAAACACATTCACTTCTCCCCATCTTTTAAGGTAGTTGAGTAACTCAACAATTAATCATCATAGCAAAATTATGAAGCAAGTGAAATTATTCTCACCATCATTCTATTTCACTGTTTTTTACTTAGGAGCTTTAAGAATTCAGGGTTCTTTGCTGAATGTAATACTAACTCCTCCCAGCATGTAAGATAAGAATACTAAAAACAGGGCAGCCTGGGTGGCTCAGTGGTTTAGTGGGACCTTCAGTCCAGCATGTGACCCTGGAGACCTGTGATTGAGTCCCATGTCGGGTCCCTGCATGGAGCCTGCTTCTCCCTCTGCCTGTGTCTCTGCCTCTGTGTGTGTGTGTGTGTGTGTGTGTGTGTGTGTGTGTGTCATGAATAAATAAATAAAATATTTTTTAAAAGAATACTAAAAACAAGCTATGGTACATAGCCCAATAATTCTAACATATGGCAAAATTAATGCTCATCATCATCCCCAGTACTCAACAAAAATTTAAGTGCTAGATCTTATTTTTTTTTATTTTTTATTTTTTTTTAATTTTTATTTATTTATGATAGTCACAGAGAGAGAGAGAGGCAGAGACACAGGCAGAGGGAGAAGCAGGCTCCATGCACCGGGAGCCCGATGTGGGATTCGATCCCGGGTCTCCAGGATTGCGCCCTGGGCCAAAGGCAGTCGCCAAACCGCTGCACCACCCAGGGATCCCTATTTTTTTTTAAACAATGATCAAAAGATTTCTAAGCCACTAGCGTTCAAAGTTAGAGGCAGGGATACCTGGGTGGCTCAGTTGGTTAGGCATCTACCTTCAGCTCAGGTCATGATCACAGGGTCCTAGGTTGGAGCCCTGCATCCAGCTCTCTGCTCAGCGGGAAGTCTGCTCCTCTCTCTCCATCTGCCCCTCTCCCGGTTTATGCTCTCTCCTCTCTTGCTCTCTCTCTCTCTCAAACAAGTAAATAAAATCTTAAAAAAAAAAGTCAGAGGCAAAAAAATCTTTAGGTTTTCCCCAGATGCACACAGAGGTATTCCTTGGAGATTTAGTTCTCCAACACATATGGCTAAAGATCTGTTCCCAGGAGGAAGAAAAAATAGTAAGTTTTTCCTACCAGAAAAGCAAATTTTGGCATATTCTGGATTTAGTGACCAAAGATTATCAGGTAGTAGAAATATTTACAGTGGAATCAAGGCAGATTGGTAATTAGGGGGCTTTCCTCTTCAATGTTCCACTCATGCCAGTATCATTATTTCCAACATCCCTTAATGGTGTCCAAAGTAAAACATTCTAGCTGAGAGATTAACAGTTGCCCTTGCAATACTGGTTTTTAAATACCACAGGGGGCTTTTCAAAGCACCCTAGGGAGAGGTGGGCCTGGTCTTTAGTGGTTGGACCACTGGAGCTCAACCATACTGAGATGCCTTCCAAATATCCAGGCTGCTGAGCTTAGTTCTCATTTCCATTCTTGTGTCTCTGCATTGGAGCACTCTGACAATTTAGATTAAGGCAAGATATGGCCATAGTAACTTCTTGCAAGATACATCTATGAAGGCAAGGGAAACAAAAGCAAAAATGAATTATTAGGACTTCATCAAGATAAAAAGCTTCTGCACAGCAAAAAATACAGTCAACAAAACTAAAAGACAATCTACAGAAAGGGAGAAGATATTTGCAAATGACATATCAGATAAAGGGCTAGTATCCAAGATCTATAAAGAACTTATTAAACTGAACACCCAAGAAACAAACAATACAATCATGAAATGAGCAAAAGACATGAACAGAAATTTCACCAAAGAAGACATACATGTGGCCAACAAGCACATGAAAAAATGCTCCAGATCACTTGTCATCAGAGAAATACAACTCAAAACCACAATGAGATCCCACCTCACCCCAGTGAGAATGATGACAATTAACAAGACACGAAACAACACATGTTGGAGAGGATGTGGAGAAAGGAGAACCCTCTTGCACTGTTGGTGGGAATGTGACCTGGTGCAGCCACTCTGGAAAACTGTGTGGAGGGTCCTCAAAGAGTTAAAAATAGATCTGCCCTACGACCCAGCAATTGCACTGCTGGGGATTTACCCCAAAGATACAGATGCTGTGCAATGCCGGGACACCTACACCCCAATGTTCACAGCAGCAATGTCCACAATAGCCAAGCTGTGGAAGGAGCCTCAGTGTCCATCGAAAGCTGAATGGATAAAGAAGCTGTGGTCTATGTATACAATGGAATATTCCTCAGCCATTAGAAATGATGAATACCCACCATTTGCTTCGACGTGGATGGAACTATAGAGTATTATGCTGAATGAAGGAAGTCAATTGGAGGACAATCATTATATGGGTTTCAATCATACAGGTAATATAAGAAATAGTGAAAGGGATTATAAGGGAAAGAAGGGAAAATGAGTGGGAAAAATTAGAGACAAAAAAAAAAGAAAAATTAGAGACAAAACATGAAAGACTCCTAACTCTGGGAAACGAACAAGGGGTAGTGGAAGGGGAGGTGGGCGGGGGTTGGGGGTGACTGGCTGATGGCCACTGAGGATGGCATTGACGAGATGAGCACTGGGTGTCATACTATATGTTGGCAAATTGAACTTCAATTAAAAATATATTAAAAATAGATTAAGGCAATATAACTGGTCTGGAATCTTTGGTCAATGAAAGCCTTGGAATAGATTGATGAATGTGTGAATTTAGAAATAGTACCAAATTTCCATGTGACCAAATTTCTTTCAAGTCCATTCAAAACAAAATACTTTCATAGGAAGTATTCATATAGAACCTTTAACAATGGAAAATTCTCTTCTTATTTAACAAAACTCTTACATATCATAGTTATCATAGTTCATTCTAGTATGACAATAATCTTAAGATAAATATGGCTTTCACTGCCCAGATTAAATGCCTTAAGTGGCTCCCCTGTGCCTATAATCCAAAATCCTAATACTTAGGATGACAAGCAAGACCTGATGGTCTGAATCCTACCTACTTGTCTAGTTTCGTTTACCTCTACAGCTGCCAGGATTCTCAACCTCTCGTAAAGTCCTCAAATTTTTTCGCCATACTCCTTCACACCACTCAGACCTCACCAACACTACCTCTGTACCTGCATTGTGTTGTTTTTATAGCAGTTCTGACAAATGCTTATTTTTCTTTCTCAGCTTAGAAAAGATCACCTCCTCTGTAAAGTCTTTGCCAACTCTCCTCTGCTAGGAAAAGACTGACCCACTCTTTTATGTCTGTAAAATGTTGTCCTTCCCTGCCCTCCTACCTACCATAGCATTTTACTATGCTGTTTTTAATAGCCATATAGAGAAATAATTCAATATACTGTACATTTTAAAGTGTATTATTTCATAAGTTTTAATCTATGGTTATACCTGTGAAATCATCATCACAATCAAGATAATGAACATATATATACACTATTTCTGAAGTTTTTCATCTTTCCCTCCCACCCTTCTCTGCCTTTCTCTATCCCAACGCAAACACTGATTCGCTGTTTGAAACTATAAACTTACCAGCATTTGCTATAGTTTTAAATATATGGAATTGTACACTATGGACTCTTTTTTTTTTTTTGCTTTGTTTCTTTTGCTCAGCATAATTATATTGAGATTCATCCATGTTGTTGCATGAATCGATAGTTCATTTGATTTTACTCCTGAGTAGTTTCAGCATAGACATGGACGTGCTGCAGTGAATCTGTCCTTTCCTCTGTGGATGAATAGTTGAGTTGTTTCAACTTTCTGAGTATTACAAAGTATGATGCTATCAACATTCATATGTAAGTCTTTGTACAGGCACATGTTTTCTTTCCTCTTTGGTAAATATTTAAAGGTTAGGATGCATGAATCATGTGGTAGGTGTATGTTTAATTTTTAAGAAACTGCCTAACTACTTTCCGAAGTGACTGTGCCATTTTACATTCCCACTAACAGAGTATGAAAGCTCCATTTCCTCCATATCCTCATCAACATTTTATATAGTTGTTTTAATTATAGCCATTCTAATATGTGTATTATGCTATCTCATTGGGGTTTTAATTTGCATTTTCCTAATGATTAATGATGTTGACATCTTTTCATGATTTTGCCACCCATATTTCTTCTTGGGTGGAATATCTGTTCAAATTGTTTGTTATTTTGGAGGGTTTCTTGTTTTCTTATTAAGTTTTGAAAGTAATTTATAAATTCTGGATGCAAATCCATTATCAGATAAATCTGCAAATGTTTTTTCCCAATATGTGGTTTATGTTTGTGTTTTCTTAATATCTTTTGAAGAGCAGAAAAATTTAATTTCGGGAAAGTCCAATTTATCAATTTGTTCTTTTATGGACTGTGGTTTTGATATCACATCTAAGAAATATTTGTCCAACTCAATGTCACAAAGATTTTTTTCCTATGTTTTTCTTTGTGTTAAGATATATTTATTTTAGAGAGGGAGAAAGTGTGTGCATGCATGAGCAGGGGGAGACGCAGGGGGAAAAGAAGGCAAGCAGACTCTCCTCTGAGTGAGAAGCCCTCCTGCATGGCTCCATCCCATGACCCTGAGATCATTACCTGAGCCAAAATCAAGGGTCAGATGCTAACCCACTGAACTACCCAGGTGCCCCCTCCATGTTTTTTTCCTACAAGATTTATAGTTTTAGGTTTTACATGTATGTCTACAATCTATTTTATATTCATTTAAAAAATATACTATAAGGTATGGTTCAATATTTATTTTCCCCTTATAGATATCTACGTATTCCAGAGCCATTTGTTTGTTTTTTTTTTCCCAGAGCCATTTGTTAAAGAAACAATCCTTTATCCACTGAAATGCCATTGTACCCTTGCCTAAAATCAATGGTCTCTACACACATGGATCCATTTCTGACTCCCTCTGTTGTTCCAGTAATCTATTTGTCTATTGTAACACCAGAGCCTCGCTCTTGATTACTGAGCTTGAAAGCAGGTAGTTTTAGTCCTTTAACTTTGTTCTTCTCTTTTCAAAGTTGTTTTGGCTATTCGAGGTTCTTTGCATATCATTGTGATTTTTTAGATTCATCTTGTAATTTTGAAAACTGTTGGCATTTTTATTGGGGTTGCACTGAATCTATAGATCAATTTGGAAAGAACTGACATTATAACAATATTGAGACGTCAATTATAGCTCTCCATTTATTTAGGTCTTCTTTTTCTCAACAATATTGTATGGTTTTTCACTGAAAAAGTTTTGCACATCTTCTATTAGATTTACCCCTAAGTATTTCATATTTTTGGTGCTATTGCAAATGGCATTTTAATTTCAATTTCTTATTGTTCACTGTTAGTATATAGTAATATAATTGTCTGTTATATATTGATATGCCATCCTAGAATCTTGCCAGAAGACACTGGAATTAAGAATTAAGATTAGCATCTCAATGCCTAGGGGGACAAAGGAGGTTGATCACAGCTACATATAGAAAAAGTTGTGCTGTGGAGATATTTACATTTGTTAGGGGAGAGAGGACAAGTTAAGATACATCTTCAACATTTCTGTTTCTGTTTTTGGCCTAGTTGGCTTGAATGAGTCTTTGAGCTCATTAGTGAAGTAGCATAGGAAAAATTCTACTACTCAGTGCATATGGTCCTTCCTACAATGGTTTCTGAAATGTGAGACAGTATAAATCCTTGCCATCAAAGGGGAATCCCAGGGGACCAGCAGCAGCAGTAATGCTTCACCTTTCTGTCTTGAATCTTTTAGGCTGGTTTTTCCTTCTCTTTCTCATCCTATTATGACCAAGTTTCCTTAATAGGAAGCTAGTCCTTACATTTCAGAACTGGAACTTGAACTGTAGTATTTCCTCTATGTATTTACTTGTATTTTGAATGATTAGTCTTGGGCTCCTGACTCTAAATTGTACATATTAATTCATGTTGACTGCCTGTGTAACTAAATCTGCTTATATCCTGTTGACCTTACATCCATAAATAGGATGCTTGCTTCACAATGCAGCATATCCTGTTTGCTGCACTCATTTTCCACACTAGAAAACTCGGAGGTCACATGTTTCTCCATCCTTCACATCACCAGAACTCTATCTGCTCTGCACATAAAAGAAAGGATTCTATTGTTACAAACCCCAGAACACAAACCACTTCTCTATTCTACACTGCACAGAAAACTTCAAAGCATGTTCCTAATTGAAAGGATTTTTGGTTGAATATGAGCATTTTCAGCTACATCCATGTCTCCAGATGACCATCACTGTCAGAAGCATCATCTTTGAGTATGAATGACACACTGAATGAAGGGAAGAGAGAAATAGAGACGCCGGGGGGACTGAATACAGAATTAACATCAAAGAATGAAGTCTGGTCAGAATTCCCTAAATCTGCTTTCTCTCTCTCTCTATGCTGACGTAACAGTCATTCAGGAGGCCTTTGTCACCACTTTAATCAGGACCTTGTACACCTGTGAGGCTCTAATGCCTCTTACATTCACGCTTCCTCTCTGGTTATAAATCATTACCTGTGGGCCCTATTTTCTTTTCATATAAACTAAAAAAAAAATTTACAACATAATACATTTTTTCAGCATAAGAATAGAAAACACAATTAAGCCTAAATAAGAAAACAAATCATCATTAAGCTTACTAGCCATAAATTATGACTCCTAACATTTGATATATATCCTCCCAGACTTTTTTCCTCAGTTACAACATTTTCAACAAAAATGAAATCATAAGGTTAACCACTACTGTTTTCTAAGTTGTCAGGTAGGTAATATGGCAGCACGTCATGTTGATTACTTTTTGGTGCGATCTTGGCAAAAGAAGTAACACACTACAGATAATATTAGACCTTCCACCGAAGCTATAAAATAATTAAGGTGTGGAATCTGAACTACCTCCAGCCAGACCAAGCAGAATTACCCAGCAAATGGAGAAATCTCCTACTAATTAGAAAACCATAGCCAGAACACTGTCACTCAGCCAGGTCACATGAAACACTTGTCCACAGACAAAGTTTTAAGCAGTCTATAGGTACATGTGGTTGCATACTTAGGGCTGGGAGTGAAAAGAGTTGAGGCCATGTCATTACTGGTAAGGAAAAGAAAAGTGCCAAATGTCCAGAGAAAAACGTGTATGAGGTGGGAGATACAACATACCACTTGCCACAGTTATGCACATCGTGTCTTTCACTGGACTAGAAGTTCTCAGCACGTATCTTTTTCCTCCTTTTTATCCCTAGTCCCTGCCACTTAGTAAGGATTTGCTAAATGAATGTAGGGGCTGTCCCAGAAGCAGATGAGTTGAAAATGATTGAGCAGAAATTAGCCTATGTAACACAGTACAAAAAAAGATGAAAATATCATCTCTAACTGTCCTATTTTCATTTCTTTTTCTTAAAGATTTTATTTACTGGGCAGCCCCAATGGTGCAGCGGTTTAGTGCCGCCTGCAGCCTGGGGTGTGTGATCCTGGAGACCCAGGATCGAGTCCCATTTCGGGTTCCCTGCATGGAGCCTGCTTCTCTCTCTGCCTGTGTCTCTGCCTCTCTCTCTCTCTCTATCTTTCTCTCAATAAATAAATAAATAAATAAAATCTTTTTAAAAAATCTTTAAAAAGAATTTAAAAAAAGATTTTATTTATTTATTCATGAGTCACAGAGAGAAAGAGAGGCAGAAACATAGGCAGAGAGAGAAGCAGGCTCCATGCAGGAAGCCTGATGTGGGATTCAATCCTAGGACTCCGGGATCACACCCTGGGCCAAAGGCAGATGCTCAACAGCTGAGCTACCCAGCCATCCCCTTATTCTCATTTCAATGGAAGCAAATCCAGTATATGTCATAGGCAAATGTTGGTACATAAGCTGGAAAGTATTAGGGCTCTAGGCATCTTTAATTCAATTTCTTAAACACACATGTCATTTTCCAAATCCCAGTCAAATATATTTTCACTAAGGCACACTGTTTCCAAGGTTAATGTGGGTTATGAAGGGGAAAAATGGGTGAAAGATGATTATACAAGTTGCCTGATGTGGTATATTAATTGTGAAATGGCCCCCAGTTCTCCGTTTCTCTCTGTACCCATGCCCTTTGATATTTGACTTTGTAGCTTCACTCATCGAGAGGTAGACAGACTCTATTTCCCCACTCCTTGAATCTAGCTTGGCCTTGTGACTTGTTTTGAGGAACAAAACACAGGGGAAGTGAAAGTGTGCCAGTTCCAAGGTGTCAAAGGGCCTTTTGTGCTACTTCTCTCTCAGAACTCTGAAAAGTCACCAAGCTGGCCTGCACGAGGTCATGTGGCCTGCCATCCCCATTACTCCAACTGACAGCTAACCACCAGTCATGTGACTATCCAGCCCTGAACCATGCCGACATCTGAACAAAGGCATGACATTTCACCAAAGAATTTGGAAAATCCAAATTAAAACCACAATGAGATATCACTAGATACCTGTCAGGTGGCTAAATTAAAAAAAATGACAACACCCAATGCTGCCCAAGGATGCAGAGAAACCACATCACTCATACATTGGTGGTGAGAATGTACAAGGTACTGCCACTGTGGAAAATTGCTTGGCAGTTTCTTTTAATACTAAACATAAAACTATCCACCAATTATACTCTTGTGCATTTACCCCAGAGAAATAAGAGTCTGAGACATGTTCAAACTAAAAACCTATACATGAACATCCATAAGAACTTTATTCAGAGTATCAAAAAATAGAAACAACCCAGAAGTTCTTTGACAGGATAATAGTTAAAAAGCTGGACTACTGGGCAGCCTGGGTGGCTCAGCGGTTTAGCACCTGCCTTCGGCCCAGGGCGTGATCCTGGATTCCCAGAATCAAGTCCCACCTCGAGCTCCCTGTAGGGAGCCTGCTTCTCCCTCTGCCTATGTCTCTGCCTCCCTCTGTGTCTCTCATGAATAAATAAATAAAATCTTAAAAAAAAAAAAAGCTGAACTACTCCTCAACAATAAAATGGAAGAAAGTTTTGGTAAACACATCTTGGATGAATCTCCAGGGAATTATGTTGTGTGGGGAAAAAAAAGCCAGACCCAAAAGTCCATGTACTGTATTTTTTTAAAAGACTTTATTTATTTATTTATTTATTTGTAAGAGACACTGAGAGAGAGAGAGGGAGGGAGAGGGAGAGAGAGAGAGAGAGAGAGAGAGGCAGAGACACAGGCAGAGAGAGAAGCAGGCTCCATGCAGGGAGCCCGATGTGGAACTCAATCCTAGGACGCTGGGATCACGACCTGAGCCAAAGGAAGACGCTCAACCACTGAGCCACCCAGGTGTCCCCATGTACTGTATTTAAATAACATTCATGAAATGACAAAATTATAGAATCTGAAAAACAGACCGATGCTTGCTGTGGTCACTATGAGGAAAAGCAAGAGGGGAAGTGGGTGTGGGCATAAAAAAAAGAGGGTAAAGTGGAGGATCCTCACTGTTATGGAAATGTTCTATATCTTAACTATAGTAGTGAATACCCCAGTTGTGATACTGTGCTATAGTTTGGCAAGATATTACCATGTGGAAAAACTCTGTAGAAGATTTAAGAGATGTCTGTTATTTCTTATAACCACTTATGAATCTATAATTATCTCAAAATAAAAAGTTTAATTTAAAGCTAACTATTTGAGGGGCGCCTGGTGACTCAGTCTATTAAGTGTACGACTTGCTTTCAGCTCAGGTCATGATCTCACAGCTTTGAGTTCAAGCCCCATGTCAGGCTCTGTGCTCAGCATAGAGTTGGCTTCAGATTCTCTCTCCCTTACCACCTGCTCCTCTTCCCTCCTCTCTCATTCTCTCAAATAAATAAAATCTTTAAAGCTAACTACTCGAATGGCTTTGGGCAAGTTACTGAACTAACTTGTAAGCCCTGGTTCTGTTACCTGTAAAACAGGGATACAATAGTATTTAGGTAATAGAGCTTAAATTAGATGATTAAAAGAAATGATATTTATAATACTCATAGGATGATTAGTATTTGATGAGTGTTGTTATTGATAATATTAGTAGCAACAGTAACAAACAGTAACAAAAATAATAAACATGGACACAAATAAAGATGTTTTTGTTTGTTTTAAGTCCATTCAGATTTTGGGGGTATGAAAGCGAGGCAAACAGTAGCAAGTCATGTTGTCAAAGTGCTAACTAGAAAACAGACCTAGCACAAGAAAAAAGAGGTGGTTCTTGCTCAAGGGCCAGAAAACAGAAAGGTAGCTCTATTATAGAAAAAGCTACAGAATGGATCAAAGAAAACATGTGTCAGAAAATTAAATAAATGAAAACATGGGCTGGAAATTGATTAGTTTCAATAACATGCCTAAAGATACATAATTAAACATATATCCCAATAGTCACAGAATCTTGGAGTTAAGTTAAACTTATCCCCCACCTAACTCCTAAATCTCTCCAGCTATGCTGAATAATGCCTAATAAGGAAAATGTCTCACTTAAAAATAGAAAGCAATGGAGATTATGATGGAGAAGCCACTATCGATCACAATAATCACAAAACTCTAAATCAGAGGTGGACATTCCAAGCTGCACATCTAATAAGCATTGAAAGTAAGAACTAAAGGTTTCCACAGACACGGCATTTTACATCACCTTGGAAGGATAAAGAGGAATATCTCTGCAGTGTGTAGATATAAACACTTTAAGATAACTACTTCTTTGGTGGTGTCTGGATCCAGCCACAGTACAGGATAATCAAGCTGCACTATATTTAGGTTGGTCTGTCCATCCATCCATCCATCCATCCATCCATCCATCAGATAGTCACAGACCATCTCCTATGTAATGGATATCATATTAGAGTCTGGAACTACAATTAGAAGTAAGAGTGACATGGTCTCTGCCTTCATGAAACTTATACTCTATCAGGAGAGTAACATAATTGCTTAATCATTCATAAAATATACAATGATAGGGATGACAGAGGGCCTTGGGGGAATACCTCACAGGATGCAGAAGCATCTACTCATCTGAAAGGCTTTCAACAGTAGGACTCTCTTCCATCCATACAATGATGCACTGTGAAAACATAGTTCGATTATGTATTAGTTTATTCATTTATTCATTTTTGCCATTTGGATAATGAAAATAAACACCTAATTTATCTGTCATCATCAAAGAGTATTCCAGTCTGTTTAAGTGTACTTTGTAGAGAGCAGAAAACTGTCACCTGGGACTAAAATTCTATTTAAAACTTCTAAAAACGAAATCCTGAAATGAGCCATGGTGCACGGCTCTACATCACTAAAACAGACAAAATGACTGTCATTTACTTTCAATGGCCCCTAGTGACCATTATGAATGTCAGTACCAGGTACTCACTTTGAACTCTCCTGAGGGGTACAGAGGACTGGAAGTCCCACCGTATACTGCGGCCTGCTACCCGTAAAAGCCTCCCCATAGCTAGAGAGCATATCGGCATGTTCGCCTCACACTACACCTCCCCAGTGCTTTGTTTCCTTTAGGGCCTGGTAACTTCACTGGTTCTATCCATATTGCCTGCCTCTGCCATCATTCCTTCCCTCTAACCTACTCTCTTGGCTAAACTGTTCCCCTGCTTGTATTTCATAAGCTAGATCAAAAATGGAAATTTCAAAAGGAACCCAAACAACAGCTACGCTATATAAACTGAAAGTAAAAAGACCCTTTGCCCAAAACAGAGTTCAAATGCACTAGATTTGTGGGAAAATATTTTCTAGGGGACCAAAGGGGGTACTGTGTTTTCCTTTTTTTTTAAATTCAGGATCACACATTTTCTAGAGCATTACTGTAGAAAAAAGCAAAGAAAACAAACACTACCTGTCTGGCAGAGAATGTTGTGTCAATTATGATTATATAGCATTTTTCTTACCTAGAGTTCAAATATTTTTACTATTATCTCATTTATTTTCCCCAAATTCCTGAAATACAGAAAAACGCAAGCATAATTAATACATTGAGAATCTTGACCACCAAGATTCTAAGTGAGCTGCCCAAAGTCACAGAAAGAGGCCTGAGGGTCTGTCTTTCTGCCTCCCTGTCTTCATTTTCTTTCCAGGAAAGAACACTTTCAGATCAGAAATGACCACAGGTACCTGATTTTCGTCTGAGATAGAGAAATTGAGGTTTAAAAAAAGAAAAAAAAAAAATCAAGTTCCTCAGAACTAAGATCAGTAAAAAAAAAAAAAAAAAATTTAATAAAAGCTTTCAGTCTGAAGAAAACCACCTTATTTCATACGAAAACTAATGGAAAGTACCTAAAAGATAGTACTCCCATCTTTCTATACCACCACATGAACTTGTCACCTTTCCAAACACCTTGAAATTACTTCAGGTAAATGCAGTAACTCTCAAAGCACATTTCATACAGTGAGAAAAAAAAATTCTTTAACAATATATAAAACTATCTTTGGCAGAAATGACTGCATTAGCATGTCACAAATATCAACCCCCTGCCCACCAGCTTCAGAAAGTCTCCTCACTTTAGGGGATTAAACTGGATTGTTTTCAGATGAATTTCACTCTATTAGGACCCGCCTTTAGTTGCTTTTCAACTAGAGGGACGGTGGCGCCTCCTCTTCCTCCTCATTTGTGTCTGCTAAATCACCCAGGATTCCTGCCATATAACATTTTTAAGCGTTCACAATGTTCTCATTGCTTTAAGCCAAGTCTGTGTCACTTTCCAGCCTCAATTAGTAAAATACTACAAACTTTTACAAAAGAGGAATTGGAAACAGTGTTCCAAGTGGTCAGTGGAAGAGGAAGAAAAGCAGAAATAATAAAATGAAAGCATGTGTCTCTGCCCTTCTCTAGGTCATGCTGCCTCCTCCTGCACATCCAATTACTGCACATCCTCCCCCCCTTCCCTGGTTGTGCACCTAATGTCAAGGAAAGCTGGACTTGCTGGTGCAAGTAGAAGAATAATGTTTAAGGTGCCTGGGTGTGTCTGGGATGGAGAGGACTGCTGGGATACATTCTGAGGGATAGCTCAGTGTCCACAAATGTATCAAGAATTCATCCAGCAACATCTGTTAGGTGAGACACTCATAAAATAAAGTGGCCCTGGGACAACTTAAACTTCACTACCACTTCCGTCTCTCCATCTTACAAGTGTGCCTACAGCTCTGGGAGAGATGTCAGCTACCCCTGCAGCCATCTGCTTTTCTTCCACACATACCTCCCCTCCGGTTTCCACTGGATTCCCTGTACTGTCGACAGCCTACTGTTGAGAAGAATGAAGGGAAGGTGGCCGGGTGGCAGCTATTACTCATTCTACAGGTCATCCAAGTCTCAGTGTTCTGTGATAATCTGGGGTGCCAAGTTGGCTTTCTTTTAACTGTTAGAGTCTCGGTTTTCTTCCTTCTCAATTTCCTCATCTGCTTCATGAACCATGGGCTAAAATTTGAGTGTAACTCTCTCTGAATACTCCAATGTCTTTGGAGCAGTGGTAGCTTTAGTAAGTACTGAACTAGATAAGACACGATCTAGAAAGAAAAATAGAGGGAGCACCTGGGAAGCTCAATGGGTCAAAAGTCCAACTCTTGATTTGGGCTCAGGTCATGAGCTCAGGGTCATGAGATCAAGGCCCGTGTTGGGCTCCACACTCAGCATGGAGTCTGCTTGAGATTCTCCCTCTACCTCTGCCCCTCCCCCTGCTTGTGCTCCCTAAATTAATTTTAAAAATCTTTCCAAAAAAGTGGGAGCACAACCTGCAGTCTCTTGCCTCCAACAAGAGTAAGCCAGTGGTGCCTATTTTCACCAAATGGAAGGTAATAATCTGGGGCAAGCACTAACTTGGAATCCCTCAGTCCCAAAAAAAAGGCACTGTGGGTAGCTGACAATGGGGATTAGGCAGGATATTTACTCTCTTACTATTTACAATATAAAACAATAATTACTATACCTGGAATCAGAAGAATTTTTAGGAAAAAGATGTCACATACTAATATGAAGCCTGTGGAGCATTACATGAAATAGTTATGCAATATTTATATTTTTGTTGATGTAATTAAGGTGTCAAAGTGATTCAGTCAATTCTCAATTATCTCTACTAATGGGATTGGTCAATACAATAAGTAGCCTAAAATGGCAGACCATGTAGTTTTTAAACTATGGCTCACAAGTCCACTCTTTATTATTATCTCTAGGTATACTGAATAGTTTTTAAATTGAAGAGTTCATCATTTCAGAGAAGTTGAGAATCTTAAAGGGTCATTTTAGCCGTCTCATTTTGCACTCAAGTGAAGTTATTAGGCTTAAAATGTTTAAGGGACTTACACAGTTAATGTACACAGTTAAATGGAAGAGCCAGGCCTTAATCTAACTACTCCAACTGACATCATGAAGAAGAGCCATGAGGCCATATTCAAGAGAAGTCGGAAAACCAATTAGCTGCCTTAGTTAGTGCCTTCCCTTCCTCACTCCATCCCTCAGGACTTCCTTCCCAAAATACCAGCAGAAAAATACCTACCGAGACCTTCCTATGTATAATCTCAGATTTAATTGATATTCCAAATTTAAATAGGACTTAATGTCCTTTTATTCTTTCATGGTTGTTGATTGTTATCTTCCATGAGGAAGTAATTAGAAATATGATTTAAAGAAAACTTTATTGAAAATTGCTAGCCTACAATAAGCAAAATGCTTTTATAAGTCAACGCAAGGGGGATAACATAATAACTTAAAAATAAAATGTGGGGATCCCTGGGTGGCGCAGCGGTTTGGCGCCTGCCTTTGGCCCAGGGCGCGATCCTGGAGACCCGGGATTGAATCCCACGTCGGGCTCCTGGTGCATGGAGCCTGCTTCTCCCTCTGCCTGTATCTCTGCCTCTCTCTCTCTCTCTGTGTGACTATCATAAATAAATAAAAATTTAAAAAAATATAAAAAAAATAAAAATAAAAATAAAATGTGAACACAATCTAGTAGAGGGCTACATGCATTATCACGGTATATAAGACTCAGAGAATTTGTGTCCTACACATATGAGAATTTACCCTGTTCTCGAAGAATTTCAGAGAAGATTCCACAGCTTTTCACAACATTGTCTAGCAGCACATTTTAATGTTTACCTCTGTCACCATCTCCATTTAAAACCTACCTACTGCAGCTTAATAGGCATAGTGTTTATTCTAATTTTGCCAAAATGAGGTCAGTGAAGATAGAAACACATGCCTCTCAAGTATCACTCAGTATAGAAGAAAAAAATTCCTCAAACCCACCTCTCTTTAATCCCAGCCCACACCGTGCACTATCTATGAAAACATTTTTAAACATAAAAAATTAAAATGATTGAAAATGACGCATCCTTAGATGTTTGTGAAAAAGAACACTACCAGAACGGAAAGCCCGTATTCCTCATAAACCTGGCTGAAAAAAGGAGCTCCCTTGTAACACCACAACCAGGAGCCAGGATAATTACAATAGAAACACTTTATTTCAAATCATGAAAAGAGTTACACTTGATCTTCTTGTTAGCAGGGGCTGTGCAGACAGCAACATTTACTGTGAAATGTAAGGGCAGATAACAGCTGATTTGAAAGGGGATTGTGTAAATCTAGTTAAAGAGCAACTTTAGAAGATTATTTTCAATTACTGAGATAACATCATGGCTCTCAGAAAAAAAAAATGGAAAGGTTTGTTCTTTACACCACATACAGTGTACAAAATCTAACAAAACCGCCTGCTTTCAAGCAATAACATCAGCTAGCAGCTAATATGCCTTACCTCCACTTTACCCTCCTTCTTCAGGTCATTTTCAATTATTTCTACTACTTACTCAGCTCTGTGAACAAAAAGTCATTTTCAGTGAGAGAAACAACTTCAAAAAACCAACTCCTTCCAAATAACGACTAAAACCTTTAGATTTCCATGTGCCAAATACACATAACCCAGGAGACCTCCAAACTAGGCCTGGGGTCATGCAGTCAAAAGGCACCTACCTGTGGTTGATAAAATGGCATTCGCTTCTCCTGTCAGAACATTTAACTGAGACCATCTGGGCCTCAGTTCCCAGTCAGTTCACCTTAATACATAGGAGGACACACATATTCATACAGTGGCCAAAAGACAAGCTAAGCTACACCTCTTAAGCTATGTGAGATAACCTTGTCACATGAAATCCCTAGGTGTCAACATGGCCTGTGTAGAGGGTGTCAGTGATGTATTTAGAAAAAAAGAAAAGAAAAGCTAAATAGGCAACAAAGAGCCTAACGTAAAGGAGAAACATCACACTAGGAAGCAGAAAACTGTCCCCTCCTGGCTCTGTTATTTACGAGTTACATGACCTTTCCAAGCCTCCTCTCCTTTGCTTGTTCTCAATGCTCCAGCCGCTTCACACCACTGTTCCCAGGCACACTGGGGTCTTCTGTGCCTCTGCGTCTCTGCTCTGGATGACCTTCCCCGCCTGGAGAACCCCCTCTGAAGCCTAGTTTAATGCCTTTTCTCTACAAATGGTACTTTCAATTCCCTTGTCAAAATGAATCCCACTTCACTATGGAAACCTTGAACACTATCTGTAACAAAATGCTGACCACACAGCATTATTTGTGCCTATCCACTTCCTCTATCCTGTCTCTACTCCTCAAGGGCAGGGATCCTCTCATCTTTGTACATTCGGAACCGTCAAACATTGAGAAGCACTCAGGAAAAGATTGTGAAGTAAAGGATGAATTGATGAAGGGATGAAAAACAAACCACATCAAATTTCATCACCTTTAAAACAGGAATAATAATGGTTACCCAGGTCATTCAGAAGTCATGATTACCAAAAGATGAGCAAGTGCTTTACACTTTGTTAGGTGCCGTATAAATTTGGTGATTATGATAAAGATGGCAATATTAAAAAGCCATAATGTATAAATATAGTACGACGGCTTCATATACAGTAAAAAAAATTATTATCCATATATATCATACCTATGCTCAACTCAATTGTGATTTTATTTCCAAATAAAAAATTTAAAATTTAGCAAAAGGACACTTCACTGTCCAAAAAAAAATGTTCTAATGAACTACAGCCAAATATTAAAAATGAGAGAATCACTTTACATAGGATTCTACTTCTATTAATTATGCACATTTTTCTGCATGGATGGATGTATGAGTGCACTGCACAGATTCCACTCTGTGATGTAAACTGAATACTTCATATTCCACTCCCATGTCACCATCTCAAAACACTTTAAAAGCAAAACTGCATTTCTCTGGAAGAACAGGCCCTTGATACACTGAAGGGTGGGGGCATCTCTTTAAAGAGAGAAAGATAACTGAGGGATTTTGAAAGTGAGCAACAGCAAGATAATGATCTCATATTTCAGCTCTAGGTAACTGAGGACTGTATGTTAAACATTTCCCTTCAAATACCTCCGTTCTTTCTAACCAAAATACTCTCTTACCATAGGGAAAGAAGTCTCACATTTAATCAAGATCTCGCTGTGTATCAATAATAAATTCTAAAGCAGTCACATTAGCTTGAGGAAGCACCATATCTGTCCTAGTCATGCACTCATTCCAAAGTGTCATGTCTTCTCAGGCCCTAGGACAATGGGACATCATCACTGGAAATAGCTCAACTGCAGACAGATCAGCTTTTGGTACACTAAAGTCTAAAAACTCATAATCTCACAACTCTTCCCTATTTCTATGTCACAATTATTTTAAAGTGACAAATAGCTCTAAAATTATGTTCAAGATCCAACGTTTCCATTATGTACAAGTTCTAAACAGACCTGGTTCCTATACGTGTAGACACAGACAAGCTCAAGCTCTGGCCAGTCCAAGTCCTCCAAGACACTTAAACTAATCTCTCATCATCAGATAGAAGGATGGGAACTGAGAGTTCTCACTAAGAGGATGAAAAGGCTTGTCCCAGCTGCAAGTTATCATAAGCTAGTTGGCCCATCATCTGCACGGCTACAGCTGTATCCAACTCAGCTCACCCAAAGAGATTCACACTCTTGTAGTGCCAAAATGAGTGTCTCGCCTAAAAAAAAAAAAATGCCCAATTGAAAATAACTCTCTAATCTGCATCCTTTCAATAGAACTGAAGTGCACTTCACCAACACAGAGCATGGGCATCTTGAATTAGCAGAGAACTATTTTTAACACATGAAGGATAAGATATGAAATTAGTTTCACGGGGAATGAGAACCTTGGAGATTATTTACTTTGCCTTAATTACTTTGACTCACCATTAATTTAGCTTTCCTAGGGTACTAAATATTTCACGCTAAGATTTTGAGACTAAAGAAACTTGAGCACAAATTTGGAGCTTTGGAAGTCTGCAGCAGCATCTTCAACACTGAGTCACAGATGCCCCCATTGGGCATCGAAGTCTATTCACGTCACACTGCTCAATGACATTTTCAGTTGCTGTTTGTGTATTGTTTTAACCCTGGGACGAGAAGCTCTGCCCTGACTATGCAGGGAGCCAAACTTTATTCAGCTTCTGTTTAACTCCTCAGCCAATAACATCACTAGTGCTCACAGCTACTCTCACCACTGCCAAATAGGGCAAGTAGCAATTGCCTTGAGCCAAGGAAAGAAAAGTTGAGACTGCACACTGGGCAATGGAGTCAACTCCAGTAAAGGTGACGAAGAAGACACGAGAGCAAATACTCTGTAATGGGTTCATTACCGCATCAGTGAGGAAGAACCCACTTGGTTCCCACTAAGGCACCTACAGTGAACAGGGTCGGCCACGAACAGCTGGCCATTTGCCAAAGCCCTGTACTCTTCCCCCATGGCTCTTAATCATTGTCCACTGGCAGACACCACAAACAACAGGCAGTGCATGGCAGCAGGCATGAGCCCAAGGAGAGCAATACACTTGCTGCCAGATGCAATACAAGACTCACTAGGACCCCTCAATCTGTCAGTGCCCTCCAGCTCCACCTGGCATTTGGCAATTTGGAGGGAGAGGGTGGTGAAAGGCTGAGAGAACTGGAGCTCTCCTTTCAGCCCCTGCCCACAAAGAATCTGTCCTTATTCTAACCGGGAGAAGAACTGACCCCGTGTATATCATTTCATTCCAGTGAGTTCAGGCCATTACTTCTCTTCACTAAATATGCTACACCCTTACAGTTCCTTTTTTTTTTTTTAATAGAAATGTATTTTTGCTTTTTATTTCTAAGTTGCCCTTTCTTCTTCTTGATCAGGACATTGTTTGACTTAATTGAGCCCTTTCAGTCTAGTATTCTGAACCCAAATAAACAGAGTAGCCAAGTTCACACATCTCCAAAACTCTACCACTTTCTACTTTGTAATAAAATTCTGTCATAGAAATAGGCTTCCATGATAAACATTTCTAATTAACAATAATAACCCCTATTTCTTTAGCCTATTCATAGCTTTAGAACTTGCTCACATGTGCCACATACTTTATCTTACCTCTTTTTACCATTTGGCCCCTTTCCTCATGCCTCGAGCATATGGAAGTCCCTACTTGCAGCACCCATAGGTTAGCCTGTTCCCTTTGTCGCTATTCATCCAACCTCCTTGTTTTCTAGGTCACACACCTCATTTGCGTCATTTGTACTTTGGGTTCATTTTTATCATTTACAATTTTCAGGTGAATCTCTTCAATGCCACCTTAATTGTAATAATAGACACTACATTCCTTCTTTTGTCCCATCAGTCAAAACAAAGTGAGTTTTTGTTAATAATTTCTATATGGGAGAGAAGGAACATAGTAGAACAAAATGTGGTGGGAGAAAGGGTTAAAAATTCTTCTACATACTAGCTATGCAGTGAACTAATCTTTCTGAGTTTTGGTTTCCTCTTACTATTGACATAAAAAAGTCATTATAAGGGGGCACTTGGGGTGGCTTGGTGGTTGAGCATCTACCTTCAGCTCAGGTCATGGTCCCAGGGTCCTGGGATGGAATCCCACATTGGGCTCCCCTCATGGAGCCTGCTTCTCCCTCTACCTATGTCTCTGCCTGTCTCTGTGTCTCTCATGAATAAATAAATTAAATAAATATAATCTTTAAAAAAAAGTTAATGAGGATTAAATGGGATGGCATCTACATTGTGACAGAAAATACTCAGAAGCCATTCACTAAAACACTGAGACCTGCTATGTTTCCATTCAAATGCCCTTCTCATTCACATTAATAAAAGCCATCCTGGCAAATAGCATCTCTCTGCCATTGGTTCCCTGAAGGTGTACAGACCATGAACTTCCCCATTTACTTCCTCAAAAGGATGATCAAGGTCCTGCCATCCCAGAGATCACTGATTTCTAAGTTAGCTTTTTCTTCCAAATTCAACTGTAAGAATTTCAGAAGTACTATAGTCAAAAGTGCAGACTAAATGCATGAGTGGCCACCATCTCCCAGCACTTTCAATTATGTTTGGCTGGTCTTTACAACATACACGGGAAGGAGAAAGTAGACAATACAGAGTGACTGCACAGCACATGTCTATGGGAAGATACAGGTTGGCATCCAGGGGCACCCAATCTATCCCTGAGCCATCACCAACCAAACAGGAGGCCTGCAGCTGGTACAATACATTCCTCTCTATCCTCTCTGCCTTCCCAGTGAAACATTTTATACACAGCAGCTTTGATTAACCTCGAATTACATCATGTCAAATTTGCCTTGCTCAGAGAAATCGTGACACCTGAAATTCTGCTTCAATTCTGAAGTCTCTACTTAAAGATTCAGCAGCTAAAAACAAAAACAAACACCTCACAACAGGCAGTTGAGGGATTTCAAAATATAATTGGCAAAAGTGTGGTTTTATAGCCTAGGTGGCTTACGGCAATTAAAATGTAAAATGGGCATTTCTTTTGATCCAGCAATTCTTCTAATAAGAATTCATCCAAATGAGATTACTGTACAAGAATAAAATGGCATATAGGCAAGTATGCTTAGAGCAGCAATAATTTTTAGACTGAAAAACTGGAAACAATTTAAATGTCTATCAGTAAGCCCAAAGTAAACTCCTACAGAAACCATTAGCTGCCTCCTCGATAAGCTGTTTGCCTCTCTTTTCTAACAGAACTCGGAGTCTCTTATTCATGAACTTTGGATGAGATTGGCATAAACTTCTACCCAAATTTGAAGCAGTCAGAATAATGGCATTCCCTTGGTCACATTAACTAAGACGGTGCAAGTAGAAGAAGCCTAGGATTTTAGTTCAATGATTGACAAAGGCTCTCTTTCTCTGGATAATGAGCCCCTAGAGCTGCAGCTATTTTGCTACCATGAGGAGCATGAAAAAGAAAATCATAAAGAAAGAGATCCTAAATCTTGATTAAATCATATCTGAAGCCCCTCTCCACTGGATTTTTCAAAATATTCTTATTATTTAGTTTTAATTCTTATTATTAGTTTGTTCTGGGATTTGTATTAATTATACACAAAAAGCATCCAAAAAAGTATTCAGTCATTAAAAAGAGGATATACATTTATTGAAATGGACAGTTGCCTACCACATGCTATTAGGAAAACACAGCAAGTTCCAGAGTACCACATGCAGTAAAACCCCATTATTGAGAACTTCATTTATACATGGTGTACGTGAATAAACATAGACACATATACATATAAAAAGAAAGAAAGACAGAGGGTTATATTTGGAAGAATTTTATGAAAATGTAAATAATGGCTAACTCTAATATTTCTGAGGAATTTTACTTTCCTTTCTGTATTCTATAGCATATGCTCTTGTACAACAATATGCATTTTTATGGAACAGAAAAATTAAGCTTTTTAAAAAAAAGATGGCTATTTACTGATTCTGTTTGTCTTTAGTGTAAAATAAATGGACAGCTTTGCCTCAGATCCCTCTCCAAACTTAAGTGGTCTAGGGAAAAAGATCAAAGCCAGTCAGGCACTCAAAATATTATTTCATTATAAAATTCTGTGATGAAGCAATGAAACCACTTTAAGATCTGAATTTGTACATGCTAAAAAAGAAACACAGCCAGAGGTGCCCAAGTGTCTTTCTAGAATAGTGGAAATAATATTAAACAAAATAAAACCTCTTGTAAAAGCTGAGCACTTCATAGTCAAAAAACATCCTAGTGGAGGAGGACAGAAGGTGCAGAGAGAACAACATGCACAGCTGCTTGCAGGATGGGCAGGTGCCATTGAGGCCAGTTAAGAGCTACCCAAGGGTGGCTGGTTTGGGGTGCTATTATGCTGGGTAGAGTAGAGGGCTTAACTCTTGACTGCTATTGGATATTCACACTCTTTTCTCACAGAGATAAATCCCCAAGGACTTAACACCAATCCTGAGTAGGAGCCTTCTTTCAGTTACTTTAAAATCTCCAAAGGCAATAGTTTCAAAAACAACAATAACAGAAAACTAAATTCTGTGACCTCTTTCAGCTTTAAAACTATAGTTTAACCAAACATACTACATCAATTATGATGGGGGAGGGAATTATTTGAATGGGATGGAAATATCCGTGTGGTGCAGACTCTGGCTAGAAGTAATACCTCTAAGAGGTAGCACTGGGTTAGAAAAACCTCCCAAAAGCAAACAGAAACCAAATGTCAAAGACAAAATCGTGATTTGTTGTTTAATAATTTTTACTACAGTTTGTAGGATTTTCTGATTATAAAACCTCAAAAAACTCTGGCTTCTAATATCAGTTAATCAAAGTAAATCTCTCTCTAATAGGAATCCAGTATATACAAGGTAACTACAAAAATACTAGGATGGTTTGTTTTTCTAAGTTCATTTACAGCAGTTATATATTTCCTTTACAATAAATCACTACACTGTACCTACATTATATTTCATAAGAACACCATTGTTCTCAGTCACTACTTAATTCTTAGAGAGTCACAATATTCCAAGAAAGAAAAGAGTCAAAAATAAACACCACCCTATAAAACTGTCTATATTACATATTTGTCTTTAGGATCAAGTTAGAGTCGCATCTCCAAAAAGCATCCCTCCCACTCCAAATTTTAAGGTTTAAGGTCCCACTCAAAATTTTTAGGTTATTCACTTTTCTGCTTCTCATTCTAATTCATCTCCCCTTGATGGACCTTTGGTAGCCTATACTCTTAAATGGCATCAGCATGAGAAAGAAGACAACAGTAAGTAGTTCTCAAACCTCAGTTCCAAGAAGAATCCCTTAGGGTCCCTCTCTGGTCCATTTGCATCAGTACCTTGAGGTGGGCTTCAGTACCTATACTTTTAACACGCAGACTACCTAGATCTAAATAGTGGATCAACTACTCTGGAAAACAGTGATGTAGATAATTACAAGGCGACTAAGTCACTGATACAAATAATCAATTTGATTATATAACTCCATCTTGGATCATTCCACTCTTCTCCATATCTATGGTCTCTATTCTTGCCCCTTGTCCAGGAAGCCACCACCACCATCTGTCTCTGGACTTGACCACCATTTCCAAGTCTGTTGTCTTACTTCCACTCCTGCCCTCTCCAACCCCTTCTCCAGACACTTCCCAAAAATATATTACGTACAACAAGTCACACAACATCACTCCCCTTAAAACTCCTCAATAACCGCTTAAGGGGGATGGGGTTTTTATTTGGGGTGATGAAATATTTTAGAACAGATAGCAACGGTGGTTGTACAACATCACAAATGTATTAAATACCACAGAATTATTCACTTTAAAATGGTTCATGCCGTGTGAATTTTATCTCGATTGAAAAAAAAGAAAAAAACAAAACAAAAAACAAAAAAAGCCAAAAACCTTTCAACAGGTTCCTGTTGCACATAGGATAAAATCCAAAGTCCTCAGCATGTCCCAGGAAGTCTGGCATAATCAGGCCCTAAGCCACATCTCAGTAGTCCCATTCCCAGCTATTGTCCACCCTCGCCCTCTGCACTCCACCCACACCGACTATCTTTCAATGGCGCTAAAACCCAAGTGCTTTCTCATGCATGGGCTTCACAAATGGGGCTCCCCACCCAAATAGCCCCAATCATTCTCTGATTATTTCATCTTTTCTGCACCCTTTTACAGAAACTGGGTCTTTCCTAAGTTCTTATCAAGAGCCTCAACTACAGAATTATTTTGGGATTACTTGATAGCCTTTCTGGTAGACTGTAGGACAGGAACAGTGACCATTTTGTTCACTGCTGTATTCCCAGCACCTAACAAGAACTTGGCACAGTAGATACCTATTTGTTGGGCACAAGGAATATTAGTATGATTTCCTCCAAAAGTATTAAATCTTTACTAGAGAATGAGTACCAGCAAGGTCACAATATTCCATGAGATTTTAATTACATATGCCATTATTCTTTTATTAGCTAAATGAGAAAAATCAGAAATTACTCAGGGCCAACTCAACTCAATAGAATACACCAACCAATGCACAGAAAACAATTCTTCTCACTTCTACAGTGTCTACTTTGTGCTTCTTGAGAGAATCAAGTCCCTAACACCCAAGAAAATTCCATTTAAAACCTTTCTCCTCATGCCACTGCCAATTACTGAGTAATGAGGAGAGAAACAGGGACAATTTCTTTGCAGAAAGATGCAACTGAGGTGAGTAAAAGACCAGGATTCAGAAGGGTGTCATGGGAAACTATTGGCTGCTCTCACATAGGTACGTACCACTTCCCAGAATCAAAGTATATAGAGTACTACCCGGGGAAAAGGACCCTGAACCCAGCTACTTCTGAGCCATGAAGGAAAAAAGGGAAACAGAGGAGAAACACACATAAGAGCAGGTGTGATTGGTGTTTTGTTACTAAACAAACTGTTCTTTAGTGATTATAGGTGAGCAAGTGATTCATTTTTTCCAGTCTTGCACTTGTATTAACTAGAACCCTAATTTATCCATGAAACTGAAGTATGTCTTAATTACTTGCCTTCAAAGCTTAGGCCCATTTAAAATAAGCTTATTTCTTTTTCCATTGTCAGCTTGCCCAGAGCCGCCTAATCTACAGTTCTCCTGCCCAGCACTCACCACTTCTGATCATTTCGGAGAGCAGAGGCAAGCAAGTAGTCTTACAGGCAGCTTCCAGAGAGATCCATCTGTTCATAACTCTGTGCACTAGCCCACAAAACACCTCCCAGCCTTGTGTCCACTGCAAGGACAGGAGAACACCATGACCTGAACACATATATAGCCCGTGCCACAGGCTACTTTTCAATATTTAAATTCTTCTTTAGCCAAAGCTTTGGATCTTCCCAGGCCCTAGTCCACTGTCCCAGTAGTGATTTGCATGGCTGTCCATTTAAAGAGTATCCCCATGTGTGCTGCAATGCCTAAAAGTACTGTTCTCGGCCTTGTAAATTAGGGCACCTACAATTGCGTTGTGTGACATTTTGGACATCTCACTTGGAGATAGCTAGAAAGCTTTTTCCTTGCTCCAACTTCTAGCTCTCTGAGCATACTCAGTTGGGGACCTCCTGGAGAAAAGACAAAGCTGCCAATGCAGCCAACCATGAGACCAACATGGTAGCAACCAACAAGACCGCTCTCCAACAGGGGGAGGAACCTGAGTGGTCTCTGCACGTTCCTAACACTTTTTCCTAAGCACACTAAGTTTCTCTCTCATATCCTATCCTTAAGGTAACATGTGTGGCCATCCTGATGGCCCCAGCTTTGCTTCCAATGACATGGCTTCTAAATGTGCCCTAGACTCAGGTTCTACTGAGTCTTGTTCCCTTCTCACAAAAGCACTCTTATTCACATTGTTACCATTGTTGTTGTTACAGAATCACACATACTTCTATATGAGATGAACTGGAGGAGCCTGATAATACAAATAAACAGCATCCTTGTGCAGGAAAGTGAAGTGCCAGCAAAACCAAATCCTAATATCGCAGACATATGTCCCATAAACCAAAGTACACTCACGAGCGAGTCACGCGACCAATATGTTAGCATGGGCAAGGTATTATGCATTGAGATGGGGTCAGTAAGAACTGCTAGCAGAAAATAATAGGGAAGGTTAGTAAAAGAGGTGCCCAAGGACAGAATAACAGACACACTAGGAGAGGTCGCCAAAATCCCAAATACATCAGACAAAGGGAAATCAATGTTGGAAAACTAGAGACGAGGAGCAGGTGAATAATTGGTAAGGAGACTGACAATTTAGGTGGGAGAGGTGAGATTACAAATGCAGGTGCTTTCTACCCTGACTGGAGCTAGTGAGATTTTTCCAGTGGAAAAAGTGGAAGTGGAAGAAGCCAGAATGACAGAAGGAGAAAACCTCATCAGATTTATACCATTTCCATGCTTTAAGGAACTGCAGAATGAATAACTAGGAAAACAGAAATCTCTTCAAGTATTTTTTTATGAGGGAAATTTAATATAGAAAATTGGTTACTCAGGTGATGGTGGAGCAGAAAGCCTAACAGGATAGTGAGGTAATCCAAAGATCGGCAAGAGCTGGAAGCTGCTACCTCCCCAAGGCTGAAGAGACAATAGCAGGAGGTTATGTCTCTGGAGTCCATGGGCCAAGGTCACTTGTGAGCAACTAGAACCAGAGCCAGTCTGTCAAGCATGAGTGATGCTACAGGAAGAGGGATTCCCACTGCCAAGGAAGCCACACGAAGCTCAAGGAAAGAAAAAAATACCCTGGCTTTGCTCTTCTCCCTTTCCTCTCTTCCCAGTGTCTCCCCTCCCACAGGCTGAACACAGCATGCCAGCTGACTCAGAAATCTGGGAGAGCAGCCTGAAGGGGTGAGCCCCAACCAACAGAGAGGAAGAGGGGTGGGCAAGGAAGGCTAGAAGAAAAGCAGAGAAACTCCAGTACAAGGAAGACGAGTTACAGTGAGATTTAATAAGCAAGCTTCTTTTGCAACAGACATACTTTTAAAAGGTTTGCTTCTTGCCATATAATCAAGTGGTCACCCAGTAATAAAGTAGGAGCTATACCACGGCCTATTGACCTTCCTGCCATGTTAGGTGGCCCCTGATGCCACTCTGCGGAATCCCAGAGTTAGAAGGAGATTAGGGAATTTATTCTATATTATCCTTTTGTCAGTAAGAAGGAAGCCAGGACTAGTCCAAACAAGTTAATTTATTTTCAAAATTTTCAAATGAAAAAAAAAAACTCTTATATTTAAAAGTAAAAAATATGCTAAGCATTGAATAGAAAAAAAAACTTGTATACACATGTGCATGTTGCAAATGATACAAGTAAAATCGGGAAAATCTGAACAAGACTGATGGACTCTATCCACCAATATCCTAGTTATAATATTGTGCTATAGGTCTGGAAGATATTATCACCGGCGGGGTGGGGGGAGAATGGGTAGAGTGTACACAGAATCTCTCTGTGTTACTTACCACAGTTCCGTAGGAATCTAGAATGATCTCCAAGTAAACAGTTTAATTAAAAAAATAATATGTGCATTATAGTCTCAATTAATAAGGCTGCTTCCCTTCCATTGTGTTTCACCCATAGTGTCTCCAGCTCCGTATGCTCACATTCCCAGTATTCCCACTGCCATGACTCTGTTCTGTTAAGCAAGGCCCAGTGATCTCTTTGCTGACCCATTCTACCTCTTATAATTCAGTCTTCTCCTTGTCATTGGCTCAATGCTACTTTTGCAGAAATACGATGGTGTCAGGTAGCTCTTGTTTGATTATTCAGCTTTTGCATTTCTGACTACAGGCAGAGCCAGAGTGTTAGAATTTATATATGGGACAATTAGAAGACTGCCTAATCTTATTTCATATCATCTAACAAGCTTTAACCTGTTCATTTCATGATTAAGCATTTAATTCAAAACAGCTCTCTTTATGGATTTATTCTTTCCTCCTCTCACCCTCTGTACCCTTTGATCTCCTTTGGGAGCTGGTGGCCTAAGAACCAGCAGGAGAAACTGCAAAGAAAAGCCCGGCATTTTGACAGAGCAAGAGAAAAGAACCAGCCCCACCCCCAGCTACCACTCATTCACTTAGCTAAACTACAGGCTATCAGAGAAGCCAGGGAAACAATAGACATAAGTACATGCTAGGTCTTCCAGAAACCGATGGTGGATGAAAATCACCTCTTAGTGAAGAGTATGGGGGAAAATCACTATTCATCGCAAAATGGACATGCGTCACAGGCATCTCTGTAACTCTCCTGGCTCTTTAAGTCCACAAATCCTTCCTGTAAAATATAACTTTCTTCCTTTAATGATCTAGTAGTGAATTATTTATATTCTCCAATTTATCTTCCTGTCTTCTTTTATTTATTCCCAGACTTGTGCTACTTTAACTCTAGAAAGCCTAAGGTTACAGGCAAGGCACAGGAGTCTCTGTCCTTCAAGGGTGCCGAGCCTAACGCAAGGAGCAGGACCATGGTGCACAGCAGAGCAATGAAATCTCATTTTTGGAAAGGCAGCCAGCTAAGTGACCACACACTACAGGCCTCCTCCGTGTTGTGCTGACTTTCCAGACAGCTTTCCATCAAAATCCATCTTGCATCCCCACAGTTGCTACCTTCACTTTGGTAGGCATCATTGCTTGCCCTGGCAATGCCACCTCCTCGCTGCTCTCCGTGCTCCTGACTCTTCCTCCATCAATCCACTCACCACATACCTGCCAGCATGACCTTCCCAAGATGAAAATCAAAAATGACAATGCCTACATCTCAATCCTTCAGTAGCCCTCTATCGTGATGACCAGGTGGAGACCAGATCTCCAAATATGCCTCATTATAAAAACCACTGGGGGCATTAATAAAAAATAAAATTAAATAAAATAGATTCTTCTGTGTCTTACGTTGGTTTCCTCCAGAAATAGACCTTCAGACATCATTTAAGTGTGAATTATTTATTTAGAAAAGGGTCCAAGGAAGCACCGGTAGACGAGAGACAGCCTACAAAGCACAGGTATCTAGCAGATTGATGTTATGGGTAACTGAGGCTCCATTTCACCAGGGAATTTGGGGACATAGCATAGAACATGTATCAGCCAGTGCACTGGAGAGTCCAAGATACTAGTGTATTACCTCCAGCTCCCTTCTATCATTGGCTGAGGTCCACTCATGAGGCCATTAACTTCACTGCCCTACCAAACTGCCCTACATCTGGGAGAGAAAGCCTTCAGGCAGCAAGGACATACTTGCAGAAGAATTCCGTAGACATATACTGGACACTGGGCCATTGAGCAAATATGTATATGTATATGTATAAAAACTGACCAAGTCTGCTCCCAAAGGCCATGTCCCTGACGACAGTGGTCTGGGGTGGGAGCCAGGAAATTAGCAGCGTAGCAAGCATTTCATGGGATCATGCTGAGGCATGTTGTGAAACACTGACTAATACCATTAATCTCAAAAGCTTTTCTGGGTTCTACTAGGTCCTCCATTGTCTGCTGTTCTGTTCTCCAGACCTACTAACTCTTCTGCAGAGTCATCCTTAAATCAAAGTTGTACACTTCCCTGCAAGTGGCATATTCTCTTCCACGAGCAGGAACTGTGCTTTAAGAATCTTTGCCATCCCCAGGGCCAAATACTGTACCAGTCATATAGAAAATGCTCAATAAATAATTCATTGTTAAAGAAATAATCCTGAAAGAAAATAGGATGATATTATTTAAGTGTTCACTGGACAAAACTACCTACTCCATGTATCAAAATAATAGGTACAAGTCTACTAGTGAAATTAAACAAATATATTTGAGTACCTAATGTATGCAAGACATTCAAAAATCTTTCCAGGAAAGTATACACCTTAACGCCTTTTTTGCCCCCATAAGGGAGTCCTTTAATAGAGATGGGCAAACAGGGTTGGGACACAATTCGGTCCTGGGCCAAGAAATGTGGTAGCTCCCTGTCCCCAGCCAGGTTGGATATGGGAGAGGCATTAAAAAAAAAAAAAAAAAAACATGGCAGGACTAACTGTTCATTTTCACAGAAAAAGAGAACACAGGGAAGCAGTCTGCTGGAGCTCTGCTGATATGAAACTATTAATTAAGCTCTACAAAGGAGATAAACAGCTAGGTAGTGGTGGAAAGGTGAAGGATGTTTAAGACTAATTGGAAGCATGTTAAACTTTGCCTACCTTGTGATTCTTCCAGGGTTGTCCCTAGAGACACTATCACTCTACCTGCTTCACAAAGATGGAGCAGGATAAAGAAGAAAGTCTTATTTCGATGCCATTGAACTCTTGGGATTTATGACTTCTTCCAGTAATCAAAAATTTGGTACCTGGGATCTAGGTGGTAACTCTGGGCCCTACCCCTTAACTGCAGAAGATTTGCTGTGGTTTTTATGCTACTAAAGGTACTCTCTTACAAATGAGGCCAAAGCAGAGGTGTAGCCACTCATAGTCACTAAAGACCTCATCCATGACTTTTTTCCCACCGTTTGGGATGTTAACCACAGCCCCTTGGCCACATTCCAGTCTGGATAATTACGTTGGGGCTAGCAAACTTCACCCTCCAGCTCCAACTAAATAAAGTATTCCTTTGGACTAGCTGCCATAACCTTTGTTCTGCTGCTGTGGGCTATTAAAGAGCTATTCTGTACTTAGGATGGCTGTATTTGTGAAAAATCAATACCCCTGGTATAACATCCTGCACTGACAAGAAGTATATTCCACAATATCTCACTGGCTAAGTTATTTTTTTTAATATAGTGCCAGAAACAATTAGAAAACTACAGTAATTTCTTCTCCATCTTCTCAACTTTTACTATTCATACAGATACAGATTGAAATGTTTGCAGCATTATATAAAGAAGGAGGGCAGGTGCATATTCCACAAAATACACACTGAATGTCTGACGCCACATGCCAGGCTCTACTGTAGGTACTGTGTATTGTTGTAAGGGCCGTGGGCTATGTTCTCAGCGTAATTGGGGAATTTTCCAAAGGGAATAATTCAATTTAATTCTTCCTATGCTACTGCATTTCTGAACATCTGAATCTACTTTATGTAATATATCAGCATTACCATGCACAGAGCTCCCAATAAAAACACTATTTTTGTCCACTTTTAAAAGGACCTACAGGACTGGGGCACCATGGTGTCCACCCTTGATTTTGGCTCAGATCATCATCTCAGGGTCATGAGATTGAGCCAGGGATTGGCTCCATACTGGGCACAGAACCTGTTTGGGATTCTCTCCCCTCTTCTGATTCTCCCACCACTCCCAATCACGCACTCTTGCTCTTCCCCCCCCCCCCCAAAAAAAGGGTCTACAGGACCTTAAACTCAATGTGTATGTAGGTGCATGTGGAAGGATAGGTCTAAGAATGAGAAAATATGCTTTCTTGGCTAGCTTGGCGGGGAACAAATGGGATGCTGCTTAGATATATACTTATTTATTTGCTTGGTTTTTAGATATCATCCTACTTGTGTGGGTGAAAGTTTACAGGTTATAATAGCAGAAGCAAATGTGGGGAAATTGAAAACATAAATATCTCTTATTTAAAGGTTCTCTTTACTAAATGAAAAAAGCATAAATCCAGTCTTTTAGTGTTCTACTACAAGGATGAAAACAACAAAAGGGGAAAAAAGTATTGTGTATTTGCACATTCACATACACACATATTACTTATACATGAAGATAGGACAGGGAAGTTAAATATCAAAATGCCAGTGGGTTAAATTAAATGGATGAACAATAGAATATTTCACATTACACCTTCCAAAGAGAAATGGTTCAGAAATTTTTTTTTAAATAGTAACAACCTTAAAATTCAGATTAATCCTAGAGGATCCAAAGCAAGTACTTTCTCTGGACAAACTATAACAATACTGTGGAAAATGGTTTAAAAAATCAGTGAAGTTCACTTGAAATCTGCCAAATTATTATTCTGCTTGGAAATCCTCCTAGCTAGAACAAGTTAATAGCAGGCTTCTAAAACTAGGTTAAACATGCTGTAAATCAATTTATTCCCCCCTACAAATCTGTTAAAGTGTATGCTTTTCTGGTGAAAATGGTTCTTCAATGGTACTTAATACTGTCACTTTATTGTTTCTCCAACCAGTCCAAGTTTTTCTAAGTTGTTACATTAAAGTTAAATGCCTATCTTTGACATAAATAATAAACAATGAAATCCACATTGCTTAAAATACCATAAGGAACCTCAAAAATATATCACACAGGCAATATATTTCCTAAGTATAGAATAAATGTTTAATAATGCATATGTGATCCAAGTTTGCCACCCAATAATTTATTCAGTATCATTTCACCGAGTTAAGAAACAATCAGCACTATTACCATCTCTCACAGAGAGATGAATAGTCTTCCACCAACATGCTTCAGGTAGCACCTTTGGCAAGACGGCTTTGATAAAACACTGAAATGAATATTATGCAGAGACACAGTCTGTCCCATGTACTTCAAAGAGTCCAAATGACTACACCCACAGTATGTCTACCACATTGCAGACAGAAGACTGGAACGGGTGATAAATAAGCTTTAATGTTTAAATTCTTGCTGGTATACAAGCTGACCAACACAATCTTCAATCTCACCCCTGTTTAAAATTCAGAGAGAAAAAAAATAAAATTCATAGAGAATAATAGATCATTAAAGATTGTTGAAAGGTGTAAATAATTTCCAAAGCAAGGGACAGCGCTTCTGGAGCAGGAGGTGGGAGTCACAGGACTCTATAGATTGAAGACAAAATACATGAAATACAATGCCCCTAACACCATAATCCACCCTGGTGTCAATACCAAATCTTTACTCCCAAATCTTACTGTATTTTCTAAGTATCTTTACTAGCATAAAAATATTTTTTAATAAATTTTATGTAACCAAAGAACAAGAAAAATTCCAGGGCGGAAATGGGGGAAAAATTCCTAAGTGTGACCCAAAGGAAGAGATTCTGGAGATGGCTCAGCCACCAGGGTCAAGCCACATCACCTCACTGTGCCTGAGTGTCCCATAAAAATAAAGAGGCCAGAACATGAATCTCTAATTCCCTACTAGCAGTAAAATCCAGCTATCTATTTAGGTATCATAGAGAACTTGAGTTCTTGTAAAATCCTAAGAGCACCTGACCGCAGCAGAAAAAGTGCTTACGGTGTTTAATGACTACAAAGGGAAGAATGAGGAGGGTCTAAACAATCCTCCCAATCTTGCATTTTTCAGTTTATACTAGGCTTAAGAGGGCAATTGAAATTAGATGCTTCATTTCATCCCACAATAACAATATAATTCTTATGACAATAAAAATTTTAAATACTCTTTTTAAAAACATCCCAAAAAAGAAACAGCTTCACCTAACTCAAATGAAACTTAGATCTGTCTCACTTGGAGGGTTTCAATGCTCCAGCTACAGTATGGGTATCAGGATGTGGAAGCAGCTGTCACCGCTTTGTTTTTCATTCACAGTAGGTGGTTGCCAAGCAACAAAATACTATTGTCTGTTTCCATGATCTATTGGCCAATTCTACTGGTGATAATGCTTTCTACAGTTTAAAACAGGGCCACCTTTTGGACGAGAAGAAATGAGAAAAAATTTTCAGAATGACAGTAACATATATATAAATAAATACACTGAATGTACCCCCAAAATCATGTGTATACATATATAGCTGTGTGTGGATACACATACATATATTTTGCATATATGCATATGTTATGTGTGACTATATATACAGTCTTATTCTCCCTAGCTCAAAACCCATCTAAATTTGAAAGGCTAAGAACTAGAATCTAAATCCCTTGAAGGTAAATCAAGGCATGACCTAGGGATGTGAAAACATAGTAGGAATTATTTTTCAACAATAGCAATAATTTCCAATTTACCAGATGTATCAAATCTGTCCCTTGAATAGAAAGTCCCACAGTCAGAGAGCAATTCTACCACTATTAAAAAATAATAATAAATGTAAAGACTTTACTATCTAACTACTTCGGAATTACCTAACATATTTAACATGCTATCTGACTTACCATGTGCTACCACTGTGTACAAAGATAATAATTGAAATGGGAAAATTCTGTTGTTGTTTACACCCAAGAATCTTAAAATACATTCATTTAAAAAAATAAATAATTGAATTGTTCTCCCTGGAATAGCCTCCTGTGATTCCCACTTTGTTTTGATAGGGTCCCTGGGGAATAACAGTCATGCTATGTTGCTTTTGCATATTTCACTAGCTTGCAAATAAAATAACACACAGTGTACTCAATATAAAGTTGTCAACATTAACTTGCATCAGTTGCTGTTTGTTTTGCATTGACAAGGCTTCTAAAGATAAAAATTACAATATTCTTAGATGTACAGACACAACATCAAAACAGCCTGAAGGAATTAAAGCTTGAAAATGCTAGAGGCAATCACGTTTTGAAATGAAGAGAAATCAGTATCATTTATGCATACATATATATTTCTGCAAAGGACCTAAATAACGCCAGAACAATCTTTGGATTTTATGCAATGCTCATCCGTCTTCTTTCACAATATTTCAAAAGCACTTTGCCTTAACTATTTAGCGCATCCCTCTAAAGGAACTTTTAAAATTCACTTTTTGAAATTCATTGCCACTTGCAAATCTATATATCACAGCACACCGGCATAAGCAAAAACCCCGTTACATGGGTTGACATTATTTCACTATTATTATAAAGTCTCGTATCAAAAGGACAGCGCCAGCAAAACAGAAACAAAGTGTGCTGGTAGGAACGAAACATCCTCCAAAACTACCCCTTTCTGGGACAAAGCCTTCTTCAGCAGGACCCGCCCACCTCCCCGGGAGCGCCCGTCTGGGTCTCTCCATCACGTTCCACCCCGTAAGTGGCCCACCTTGTCTCCCTGCGCTTGCAAAGCTCGCCCACCTGTGTCCTTCCTTCTCACGGGGAAACAATGTCCTCTCCACTTTCTCCATCATCTTCAGGTCTCTTAGCCACCCATGACTTTCTCTGAACTACTGAACTCAAATCTGCAGCCCGGTTCGCCACGGATCTCCCCATGCGCGATTGCTTCCCTCATTCTTTAGAGACGCTTTAAAAATCTCTACCACCCAACAAATAAATGCAATATTAATAAAAGGGTTACAAGAGCAAGTTTTTGTTGTTGTTGTTTTGTTTTGTTTTACTTACAGCAGTAAAAATGTTGAGAGACAGAAAAGGAGGAGAAAAGCAGGAGCGTGCCTGGAGGAAGGAGGGCGGGTGAGTGGCTGCACAGGGCGGGCCGCGGGGACCCTGCAGCCCCGGGCTCCCCCACCTGTCGACCCCGCTTCCCCCATGTGCGCGCCGCGGGATGACAACCACAACACTCCAGAACCACCCCCTCCGGGAGGAGGCGGGGTCATGCCTCCAGCCAATCGGCATCCGCGAACTCCGGGTGTCCAACCTATGGGGTGGCGGTGGCCGTGCAGGGGGAGGGCGTGGGGAGGGCCGGGAGGGGCCGCGTCCGTGGGAGGCGCGCACGTGTCGAGTCCGGGGAGGCAGGGCGGCGGCAGGCGGCAGGCGGCAGGCGTCCAGCCCCCGAGGCGCGGGCTCTGCACCCTGGCAGCCGGCGAGTCCCGCTGCCCGATGCCTCCCCAGCCTGGGGCTCGCCGGGCCAGGGCATGCCGCCGCCGCCGGGGAAGACACGTCCGAGGTGTCTGGGCTCCCCGGGCAAGGGGACGGTCACAAACAACAACAACCGAATACCTGGCGCAGGGCAGAAGGGGAGGAAAGTTTCCGGCCCGCACCCCAGCGGAGTCCCCCAAGACAGGACGAGGGATGCAGGGCGGGAGGGTGACAACTGGAGAGAAGGGCGCATCGGGAGGGCTGCGCGAGCAGGACGCCGTCCCGGGTGCAGAGCAGGGGGCGGCGGGAGGCCGGGTGCGCTGTCCAAGGTGCAGGGGAGGCGCGGAGCCCGGAGCCAAACACCGGCTGGCGGCGGCGGGGAGAGCGGGGAACAGCAGTCCGGGGCGCCGGGCAACCCCCCCCCCCCGCCATCCCCAGGCTTGTAAAAGTGACAGGGCTGGAGCTGGGATAGAGCGGGGAAGGGCCCCCCACGCTTCCACGCACCCCTCCCCACCGGCTCCCCTCTAGCTCCCGTCCCCTCCCCCTCCCCGGAGCCCACTCCCCTGCAAGCCTCCGTCCCGGGGCCGTGGCGGGGGCGGGGCCGGGGAACCCCCGGCTCCAAGCGCGGACGCCCCAGGGATGCTGCGGGCTCCGGAGCCGCCTGCTTACCCGGAGCCGCTGCACCGGGGAGCGCGGGCAGCCCGCCGCGCGGAGCCGGGCGCCGGGAGCCGGGAGCCGGGAGGCGGGCGCGGGGCGCTGGGCGCTGGGCGCGGCGCGGCTCCTCCCGGCCTCGGCGTCCTCCTCCTCCTCCGCTTCTCCCGGACTCCGTCCCGGGCGCGGAGCTGCAGGACGCGGCCGGGCTGCAGCTGCGGGTCCCTCCGCTGCCTCCGCCGCCGCTGCCGCAGACAGAGGACGCCCCGTGGCGACGGGAAGCCTGTGTGAGTAGCGGCGCCCGAGAGAGTGGGATCTGCTGGAGACTCCGCGGCTCGGGGCGCGCGGGCGTGCGCACGCGCGCCTGCGAGTGTGAGTGTGTGTGAGTGTGCGCGCGCGCGCCCCCGGGGTGGGGGAGCCGCGAGGGGAGGGGGAGAGAGGCCGAGGGATGCTCGTAGGGACCGGGGCAAAATTCTTCGCTTCCGGAAAGCCGTAGAGCCGGAGCAGGAGGCTCGAACACGCGTCCGGCCGCGGGGAGCTCCCCGCGGGGCGGCGGCAGAGGCGGGAAGGGAAGGCGGCACCGAGCGCGGGCTCCGGATCCGAGCGGGTCGGAGCGCGCGGCCACGGATGCAGCCGAGGCGGTGCCCGCAGCCCTGGGTCGCGCTGCCCCCTGCAGGGAGGGGCCGGGCCGCTCGCTCCCGCCACCGCCGCCGCTGTCCAGACTTCCCGGCTGAGCGCAGGCGGCGAAATCGGGACTCCACGGGGTTGCCGCTGCCACCTTGGGGTCCTCGGCCCGCCGAGGCGCGGAGCGGAGGCCCCGGGCGCACGCGGCCGACTACCGGCTGGAGTCGGCGTGTGCAAGCGCCGCGGGAGTGCAGGGGGCGGCGCGGCCCACCGCCTCGCCCGTGTAGGGGTGCGGGGCGGGGAGCAAGGGTGAGCTGAGCGTGCACGGTCCCGAGGAAGGGAAGGCGCTTCTCACTCCCCTTTTCCTCCGCGGAGGCCACTTTTCCTCAAAGTTAATCCACTTCCCAGGTAAAAGTGCGGGTCTCTTCTTTGTCCGGATTCAGCTAACTGTGCAGGCAGGCAGCGCAGAGCAGTGCCTCTTGGAAGTCAGGCTCCTCCGCCAGGACGCGGCCCCGGGCGGCCACCCTGGGGCGGCTCTGGGCCTGTGAAACCCCCACACTCCTTGGTGCATCCAAGCTACACTGTGTACGCCTTAGAAATAAACATGTTAAACACATTCACACGCCCTGCCTCCTAAAAGACATCTGGCCCTAGCAGTATTCCTTCCCATGTTGATTCAAATTGCGAGTGCAGATTTTTATTCACCCAAGAATTTCTTGAAGGATCATAAGGTCTGAGTAAGACTTGAAAAAACCCTTTCTGGCAAAATTCTTTAGAGCAGGGATTATGTTTTGCATACCTTTGCATACCCTCCAGTACTTAGCACAGTACCACGGACCACCACCGTTGTGTGTTTTCTATAAATGTTGAATGAATGACATTTGTTTCCTAGCTTCACGTATCCTGAAGGCAAAGACTTGGATGCTGGGAAAGTCATTACCACCCCACTAGGCTTGCTTGATTTTAACTTGCACCATTTCCCTGTGTGTGGCTATTTCCCCTCTGGCCGCCAGAGCCCCGGCATAAAAAAAGACACAGGGAATACTGACCCATTGTGCAGCCTTACTGAAGGGTGCCAGAAGGGAACACTCTGCAAGGAGTGCAGCGTGGGATATCCTGGGTGTAAGAAGGCTAAAGCATGACTTATTTCAGTCCTGGGTGATTCTGATCTCCTAAAATGTGAGTCTGTTCATTAGCAATTTATAATGTCCGTTTTAGAACAGAGGGACAGGAAAAAAAAGTTTTCAGAGAAATGCATGTTTCTACTAACTTATCAGTTACAAGCTTTTCTTTTGTAAAGAGATTTACCTCATGGACACTGGCCAATGTATGCAGGGTCACCCCAGACTGCTATTTCTACTGCAGCTCCAAGCCCACATCCTTCAACCTTGGTATTTCTACAATCATCATCTTAGAAGTAAAAGTCTTCAATTTTAAATTCCATGCTAAATTTCAATTCCTTTGAACTCAGGATCTTCCATGAGCTGCCTCTCTCTCCACTCATGATATCACAGCTTTGAAATATAACTGAAATAAAGTGTAAATTAAAGTGGATTTATTTTGGGGCTGCCAGTGTGTTCTCTAGTGGGGGTCCTTTTAAATGACTTCTCTTCTGTCCCTCAATTTACAGTCTTCTTAGGAGCCATTTATTGTGATCCAGAATTAATGCGTTTTTTTTGTTATGTTGAACCCCTACATATTTAAACTTTTTACTGAAAGGAAGCTTTAGAACTTGCAGGAGGAATAGAAAACTCTGACACCCCCAAATGGACTATTGACAGCCAACATTTAAAATAGATTGAGTCAAAATCTTCCAAAATGATTTTACAGCTTTGTTTTCCTTAGAAAGTTGCTTTTAGTCTTCCCAAATGCTTGTCTTACTGACTGGGATGAAGAATGTAACAAAGTTTTAATTTCTGTGATGACCACCAAAGGGGGCAGTCTTGTCTTTGTAAAAATAAATACATTTATAAGAAGCCAATATTTAAAAATAAGAATATAGGTTTAATAAGAATGTAGGTTTATAGCAATCTTAATTTATGTTAGCTTAAAAGATAAACATAGAAAGGATAAAGCAATGTTAGATATATAGTGTTTATGACCCACTTAAAAATAAAAGTGTAGAGGAACAGCTAGAATTAAAATGCTATAAACCATTGGTCCTCAAGCTACTTAAACATTAAATAATAAAATGTGCTACTAAGAGATTCACTGTCACGTGTTATTATAGTTGGACTGAGAATGGCATAATCATAAAGGTCCTTTTTTTTTCTTCCTAAAAAGGCCTTGACCCTTAACCTAACTATTTTTTTTTTCAATTTGCAGCAGTGCAATAAACTAGTCAAACATTAACTTTCTTAAAAACACGGTATTGGGGAAAGGTGGGGTATGTAGAGAAACACTTTAACCTGATTTAACTAACTAATCTGTCAGTCTAAGTAAAAAAAGCAAGTGCTTTCTTTCTACCTCTGAACTGGCAAATTTAGACTTTGGTGAGAGGTACCATGAATTCCAAAGTCAACTCCTCATGCTGGGAGCAGCTTGCCCCAAAATCTTTGAAGTGAGGAGGCAGGAACCGTTAGATGAATGGTGCTGTTGATTTTTCGTGGTTGTGAGCATGCATAAGGAGACAGGTAATTTCTCCATAATTAGGTCCCAGATCACTTACTCCATTAGAGTTTTATATGATAAAAAACCTTGACCTGCACCTGGACACAAAGTGCGAGCTCAGTATAGAGTATAGCATGGGAACCAAGAGATGGCTCACACTATCCTGTTTGCGTCCATGCTTTTATACATTGCTTTATTCCAGGTATTACTTAAGGCAGCTTAATTCTGATCAGGCATCTTTAGGAAAGTCAAAAATCAGAGAAAAAAGCAAAGTAGGTAGGTTTTTGTCATTATTGGTGCTGATATTGAGGGTGAGGGTGAATATATGAAATACCGCTGGTTTTTAATAGTTTATGATAGAGTTAGGAATTTCAAAACAAGCTGTGTATGCTCTCCTCAAGAGAGTGAACATATGAAGATATAAAAAAATATTTGCATAAAATTTCAGGAGTTAAGGAAATCCCGTCCGAAGCTGCAGCTAAGAACCTCTGTCTAATATGCATCCTTTGCACATTGACATTTATAGCTACAACAGAGAGATGAATTAGTAGGTATACTAATATCCTCATTTCTATTTTTAACCTGGTAATTTATTTGATTGTCAACACTAGAAATATGCCTAAGCAAAATAGTAAGCCAAACAAGTATTTATTGAGTACCTACTTTATAATCAATTCTTGTTCTCATGCTGTGGTTGTTACCAATAAAGTATAACATGCAATCTATCTCTGCTCTTAAAGAGCCTACAGTCTAGCTATCATTAGTCTTAGGAACAAAAAAGTAAGCATAAGCATAATTTAGGACTTAACCAGGTACAACAAACCTCAATTTGAATTACCAAAACAACTTACCAAGCCATTTATTAAATAAACCATATTGAAAATTGAGTTTTAGTGGCCAATGTCTATATGCATATTTTCATATTAATATTCCCTAGTAGTAATCACTTAGATATTGCATGGTGTATACTGTAAAAAGCTAGTTTATTGCTGCATTCTGAATTTCAGATTGGAGATAAGAAAATTACTGACAAGAAAAAATGGACTATGTTGGCAATGGTAGCTATGGATTACCTATCACAGGATCCCTGGGCAAAGTGGAATTGATCAGAATACACTAGAGTTCATATTTCCATTCATCAAAGAATTAGTAGGGGCACCCATCTATTTTGAAACTTCTAGATTCACAAAAACCCAGCAGTCTACTCTTGGAGAATTTTATATAATACTTTATTATAAATTAAAATTCTAAAATAAATATTACAATATTATTTAACATAGTATATTAATATAATATTTTATTAAGTACTCTTCTTAAAATTTCTTGATTCCAGAACCCTGGGATCGTGACCTGAGCTGAAGACAGATGCTTAACCAACTAAGCTACCCAGGCACCCTGGTTAATATAACTTTTAAAAATATAACCACATCACTCTATTTATAACAAAATTATGAAGAGTAGAAAAGCAACAACCCAAGGAAACTAGAAGTTCTCAATGGTTAAGGCAGTATTACCATGAATCTCCCCTCCCACTCATAGGGTGGCACAGATATAAAGCCAGTCACAAAATTAGAGCTTTTGAAAGCCCAACCATGCATGTATTGAACACTTTACATAGCCTGCCTCCTCAAGACCCCTAGACGCTTCATGTGGGGAAACCAAGACTGTCAGTCATATCTTTCTACTTTTCCAGAGGCTCGGTGTCATATAAAAATAATACTGGGCACCAAGTCATGAGATCGAAGTTCAATCTTAGCATGGCCAGCAACTTATTGTGAGATTTGGGGCAACTCACCTTCTGAGCATCAGGTGGCCCTTCTGTGTAGTGTAGAGATTAATAACTGCCTCATTGGTTGAGACGATTACATGAAATAATACGAGAAAGCTTCCCTCACATTGTAGGAGCTAAGTAACTCTGTACAATCTTGGATCTAAATAATAAAAAAAAACATATATGTGGCAGAAAATTGGAACACGTACATGAATGGGAGGCTCCCGCAGAAATTCTGGAAGCTTTTGTTAGATTATAACTTAAATAATGTTGAACCAATTTGATGATTCCTGGGAGTCCCTTCCAAAGATATTTTAGGAAAACCACAGACAACCAAAAGTTGGCAGAAACAGACACATACAGGAAATTGTGGGTTCCATAATTCTAGAGGTGCTGTAATTCTATAAATTCTACTGCTATTGCAAAACCCAAGCTTTTGTGTTCATTTGTTTTTAATTAGTCTCTGTTTTTTCTGTCACACAGTTTCTGCCTCCCTGGTGCTGCTTTGCCCTGCTAATTTAGCTATGTGAACATTTATTTTACAGATTAATACCAACGGTAATTTTTTTAAACAAGAATTATTCACTGTTTTCTCCCCCTTAATTGTTAAAGCAGTGTGCATGCTCACTAGGAGAAAAAAAAATAGGCAATACAGAAATGTATAAAGAAGAGAAAAATTGCTGTAACATCACCTCTCATGCACTAACCACCATTACTATTTCAGTATATACCCTTCCAAACATTTTATTTGCATAGCTTTATTCTTTTAAAAGCCATTCGAGTCAATGTTCAGCCATTTAAATGCATACTAGCATTTTAGTGTAAAAACAGTTAAACAGTTTGACAGAAAGTTTCAAATGTGGAGTCTTTTTTCTCTTTCATGCTCTTTCTTTCCAAGATGGGCTCTTTGCTTAGCACATCCTTTAAACAGGATTTTAACTAGTCATCTTTGGAAACTTCCCTTCCAATTTCCCCACTTTTACCACTTCTAGAAATGAGTACTTTTTAATGACCCTTTAAAAACTTAATCTCACCTTGAGCTGACGTGATCTGGAGTCACAAGCCCTGCTCCTTGGCCTCTAGCCATTCTGTGGGTGCTTTGCATTACTTAGCCTCCACCCCCAAGATGAGGTCCAGTACTGACCTTGGATCTGGTATTGCATTCCCTGATGGAGCAAAAAAGATTCTTGATTTCAATAAGTAACCAGAGTGTTAATTGGTGTGACCATCTACTGGTTCTGCAGAAGGTTGGTGTAGTGGTGAATTATTTGAGTTCATGTTTTATGTCAATTGCTGCAGGCAAAAAATTTGGGAAGTTTGTTTTACTCTGCTTTTAAGTATCTATAAACAGTCCTTCACAATGCAAATGCTGGCTATAATTCCAACAAAATCTCCAACTTTTGCAATTGAGCATGTTCACTATTTCACCCAGAAGCTATCATTATTAATGAAACACTTATTAATGAAATAAGTTTTTTGTGATTTCAGCTAGCATGAATCAGTTTCTCAGTGTTTGTTTATAATTTTGCCAATTTGCTAGTTGTACAGAGAGCTGCAAGTTCCCAAAGTAAAACAACCACAACCCAAACTATCCTCCTGCAAATCCAAGAGACCAAGACCTCTGATGCCACTCTTAAAATGAGAGCTAAAGAACTGACAGTAGGAAGGAAGGAAAAAAAGAAATCAAGGTGAGATTAATTACATACAGAAGTTCTCTGAGGAATATATGCCCTGCATTGTGAATTATGAAAGTTTTAAGTAAATAAGTTATAATGTTGTATATGCAACTCATAAAAGAAAATAATGAGATAATAAAATGCAACATATGAGACAAGCTATAATCTTAGAAATTGTATACAGGGAATAACAATATGTATTAAAAAGTTTTCAAGAATTGATAGCATGTCTCCAGCATTAATCAAAGGAGAGAGCCATCAGATTTAGCAAATTAGAGAGTTTCAGCCACAGAAGTGTGTATTCTTCTTGCATGGGATCATTTACCTTGATTCTTTCCTGTGCTAGATGCCATAACGTAGCATGTTCACACCACTAAATCTGAAAGGTAAGGTGAGGGCAGAAAAAGAAAATCTGAGACTGGGAGGCAGGATGAGGCCAGTGATCTATAACCAAGTCCTTGAGAGTTGAGTAGTCATGGAATGGTCCTCATATGTGATACACAGCTTGGTTGAAGCTCAAAGAGATGGATTCTGTGCACTTTCCATTCACTTGACTCCATTCTCAAAAAATCAGCCTTTAAATTATTATAATAATAATAAAATAAAATATATTTGACCAGAATAATTAAGAAAAACTGAAATAAGTACATATAAAATAGTTAAATTATTTAAAATACTAAAATATAGTATGCTTCATATCCTTTATCCTAAACTTCACAAATTAGAATCACTAGTTTTTACAGTTAGCATAGAAAAGTAAAAATATTCATTTTAATATTAGATTAAGCTAGATTTAAATCATAGGTCTGTCACTCTCTGGGTGAAATTGGGCAAGTTTCTTAACCTCTCTAGGCCTCCGTTTCTTCATGGGAAAATAATGAGAATACCTAACTGTTAAGATGTTTTGTAAAGATGAATGAGATAATGCTAAGCATTTCCTTTCCTAATGTTGACATGTCCCTGGGGGATACTAAGGGTACATAGAGTTTACTCTCTGATGGTTAATTTTACATGTCTGACTGCACCATGGGATATCCAGATATTTGGCTAAACATTATTTCTGGGTGTGTCTATGAGATTGTTTCTGGATGAGATTATATTTGAATCAGTAGACTGAGGGAAGTAGATTGCCCACCTCAGTGTGGGTGGGCATCATCCCAACTGCTGAGGACTCGAATGGAATCAAAAGGCAGAGGGGAGAATTTGCTGTCTGTTGACACCATTGGTTCTCCTGATTTGCAGGCCTTCAGACTCCAACCAGAAATACACCATTGGATTTCCTAGGTCTCCAGCCTGTAGACAATCAGATCATGGGACTTCTCAGCCTTCATAATCATCATAATCATGTGACCCAATTCCTTCTAATAAATCTCTTTAAATAGAAATATTGATTCTATTGCTCTGCAGAAGCCAGACTAACATACCTTCTCCACCACCAAATGGACCTTTGAGTTCCCATGTCTGCTTTCTGATCTTTCGTCAAGATGTCAGCTGTCTCTTCATATTGCCATCACTTACACTAATCATAGCCTCTCCTCTGCTCCAAAGAGAATTCCATTGCACAGACTTAGATACATCTATTTTTCACTACAAAATAGTATCTTTTTACTTACTTCCCATGTCTAGGCTGTATTCGGAATACATAAAGTTTTATTGGAATTCAGTTTCTCAGAACACTGATATCTGAAAAAGAACAACCCAGCAGAAAAAAACATATATCTGCCCTCCCTCCTTCCTGCTTAACTCTGCACCCCCATCTCATACCACATGTTCACCCTTGTAAATAAGTTTCTTGTGATTTCAGCTAGCATGAATCAGTTTCTCAGGACCAGACCACTATTCAGTTTTTGCAACTGCAAAACTGTGGCTCAAGCCCTAGGCTGTGGAGGGTTCATTAAGGGTTACATCATGTGTGACCCAAACTGAAACATTCAGTGTTTCATATCATAAAAATTACAACACAAGTTTTTGAAAATTAATGAACTCCATTTCTTTTTCACATTTAAGATACTCCAAGAGTTAAGCTTCCTCATGCAAAGTGTGTATATTTATACTTCTTTATCTATGGTATATAAGGGATTTAATCGAAGTATAAAGAAGCATTTCCTGACAAAGAAAATTATTCTATCCAAATTGAGTTAAGAAATACAGTGGAATTATCCTCTTTATATATGTCCTCATATATACACACACACACATATATATGTCCTTATATATATATACACATATATACAGTCTTTATATGTGTATTTATATACATATATATATATATCTTTCTTTATAAATAGGTCTAAATAAAAGCATTTATACATAGTACTTTCTAAAGCCAGACACTGATGATCAATTTTAGTCAGATGATTCTCTGATGCTACAGAATAGAAAAATCCAGACTAGGATGTTATTTTGATGTATTTTGTTGTTGTTGTTGTTTTTAATTTTTATTTATTTATGATAGTCACACAGAGAGAGAGGCAGAGACAAAGGCAGAGGGAGAAGCAGGCTCCATGCACCAGGAGCCTGAAGTGGGATTCGATCCCGGGTCTCCAGGATCGCGCCCTGGGCCAAAGGCAGGCACCAAACCGCTGAGCCACCCAGGGATCCCCATTTTGATGTATTTTAATAGTTTTATTCCATGACAATTATAGAAGGAAAAATGAAAAGAAATGGAAATTGGCCTTTAGCAGCTGTTTTAGTGAGATAATATCCATTTTAGATTTCTAGAATGGAGACAGTAGTCCGAGAGAAAACAAGTAAGATTTTGTTCTTATTGTGGTAAAACATCTTGTATTAATAAGATCTTGATCTTCTTGTATGGAGAGAGAGAGAATGATATCCTAGGCTACCTGCTATGGGCTGAATGTTTGTGCCCCCACAAATTCACATGATCCTACCCCCTAAAGTGTTGGTATCAGTATAAGGATGTGGGGCTTTGGAGAGGTCACACCTATTAGGTCACAAGGGTAGACCCCTCATGAATGGGATTAGTGTCCTTACAAGAAAAAAATAGGAGAGCTTGCTTTTCACTCTGTAAGGGTATGAGGAAAAGATGGTCATCTGCAAGCCGGGAAGAGAGACTTGGCCAACCCCAGGATCTGCTAGCACTCTGATCTTGGAAGTCTAGCCTTCAGAACTGTGAGAAATAAACGTTGGTTATTTAAGCCACCCAGTCTATGGTATTCTGTTATAGCAGCCTGAACCAAGGCTACCCCAAGAATTATTGTAGTAGTTGTTTTACCTTAACTGCCATGTAGTAATCTGTTCTTGGACTGGAAGACTGTTAGAATTTCCAGGGAATCATTAACGTCTTGCTAACAACCATGCATAATTATGCGAATGTATATGTGTTTTACTGGCATAGCCTTGTCATTAATTGAGTTAACTAGAATCTCGTTTCATTCTTCTAAAGTGGAAATGTCAATTATGACTTTGGGTTTGGCTTATATTTTTCTAAAGCCATTTTCACTCTCTCTTCAGATTTCATGTTGTACATGATTACCTATAGCTAGATGCAAATAAAATAGATGCTTTAAACTTTTTAGTAAATCTAACTCAAGGCTCTTTTTTGGAGCATCCTAAACGTATGAAAGAAATACATACTATATGTATGCAGAACCACAATCACAATTAAACCTTCACAGTTTAATCAACATCCCTTAAGCAGTGTTTGCCCAGAACTACCATTTCACAAAATCCTTCTAATGACTGCATCATTCTGGAAACCAATGCAATCGACTTGTAAATACTTAAACTGGAATAAGATAAGCAGTATGAGGGACAATGCTTCCAAATTCAGTCCATGCTTAGAATTTGCTATTAAATTTATTTTCCAGGTTTCTTTCTCTTTTTTTTTTAGCCTGTTTTAATAGTACTTTATTGTAGACTGGTTGATTTATTTATGAGGAGTGAAGATGGAAAAATACACCCTCGTGTCAGAAAGCCTGGGTTCAAGCTATGTGTCTCCCACTTACAGTCTTAACTTTGAGTAAATGATTTTACCAACTTCTGCTCAGTTTTTTCATCTCTAAATTAGACATAATAGCAATGCCCATCTCACAAAGTTATTATGAAGAAGATTAAATTAAATTTTTCATATAAAAATTTTGTAAAATCTAAGGCATCGTGTAAATGCTAAAATATCTGGGGGGTATCACTACAGTTGTTACTATTTTAAAATGTATTTTCAAAGCTAAATATAGTAACACAGTCAACCATGAACTAATTTACTTGGCATAGTCGCTGGAACAAAATAAAACAACCCACTTGCAAAGTGAGTTGCTATTCATCTCATGCCCCTGTTTTATCCAAATTTAGGGCTCAGAATGTAGTAAGGTATTCAGTACATCGTGTTTTTCACTCCCTTCTTTTAAATCAACTTTATTTCTTCTCAATCCTCCTGTACCTTTCTTCTTGTTTTATGTTACGGAGATTTTTTTTTTTGCAATAAGCAAATATCCTAAAGACTATGAAAAATGCCCATAGTACCTTACATCTAAGAACCAAATAGACCCTTTATAAACACATTAATGATCATCACATAACATTGTCTACCTAGAATTTTTCGCATCTTTTTATCATGCGTGTCTGCCTAGTTTAAAATCACAGGGCAGGAACTCTGTCTAATTCTATTTGTAAATCATGGAGAGAGCATTGTTGTTCAATAAATGCCAAGAAGCGACAGCATCCATGTGAGGTGAATAGGTGGAAATTATTATTTCTGTGTATAGTGAAGTGAAAATAAAATGGGTACTTTACAATTTTCAAAGCATTCTCCTATCGATTATCTTGTTTGTCCATCACACCAACATTGTAAGGAAGCTAGAGAGGGCAGTTTTACTGTTAGCCTTCTTGTATGAAGACAGAGAGTGAGACTAAGAGGTTAAATGCCTTGTCCGAGGCCCCTTGGCAAGTGAGCAGCACAGCAGGAGGGGAATCTAAACCTGCAGCATCTCTGCCAGGTGTTCTTTTCAACTGATGCTGCAGGAACTTCATAGCAGTAACCGTAACGGGTCTGTGAACATGTCAAGAAGCATCAAGAAGCTTACCTATTTTCTTCCCTTTGCATCTCAGCACTTAACTCTGACTCTGTCCCACAAGTGCTTAAAAAATTGTTTAATTAATTAGTTGTTATTATGGATATCCTATCAGCAGGACTCAAGGGTTAATTATTGAATTGTGACATCTTTACAGTCTAGACTGCTGCTCAACCCACAAAAACCATTCTGTATTGCTCATTTTCTGTTTCATTTAGTGATCCTTGTGATGCCAGTTTTCACGACTACTTTCCAGTCCTATCATTCTTTTGCCAACTCCCTACCTCTCTTCAGCAGCTCAAGCACATAGCCACTTCTCCAGCAGACTCAACTATGACTTGCAAAATGCAACAAATGAAAGGCCCTTAAAAAGAGTAAGTTTAACCTTTTGTTTTGTTAATAAAATGAGCTTACTCCTAAAATTTTCTAGGCCGTCCAGAAATCAGAAACTGATACCAGGACACACACGACTTACAACTTAGAGTCTGTTATTAATGCCCTCTAGTTCATGCTAATGGCATACAGAAGTTCTAAGACGTTTGTGTGCTATATTGAGGTTTGGAAAAGTGTTGAACACACAGGCTGGATTGTCAATAAGTGAGTTGAGGAATAGTAGTAATGAAGGGAAGGGTGTGAAAATGGCCGTGCACTTAACGGCTGCTTTTCTTAGATGGGGCAGGAAACGTTCAGTAATCCAATTAGCAAGACCAGATTTGAGCTAAAGGAATTGTTCACATAGTAGTTGCTAGAGTGTCCTACAACCCTGAAAGGTGCTAGAATCCAATGAAATCGTAAGCGTTTGATATGATGTGTTCTAGCTTATGGATCAAATCATCATCCTCAACATCCGTTCTATATATGCTATTGCTTTACAGATGTATCTTAGTCATTTAGTAGCATTTTGGCTAATTATCTTTTCAAAATGGTTCATCAAGGAAGTCAGTGGTTGAACTTACTAAGTTTTATTTCTTAGAATCACAATCAATTCAACAGACTACCAACCCTTTCTCACCCACACAGCCTTTTTTAAACACATGTATTGTTGAATTACAGCTAACGTCATGTCCTCAGTTCAGTTTTTCATTTTCCAGAAAAAGCCACAAAATATCAAACTATTTCTCTTAGAAGAAAATCTTATTTAAAATGAATACCTTATGATAACATATTCTGATGACATTTTGAATAATTATAGAATATACAACTCTGGATCCAGTAATGCATCCAGTATCAACATGTGGTAGTTCAATTTTATTAACCCCTCATTAAAGCCATCTGAGATTTTAGGTATGTTCCCAACTTTTCCTATCAAGTGAGGGATCTGAGAGACGTCCAATAAAATGACAGAGGAAAGTGGGTCTCAACTCCTTGAGTCTTCTTTATGTTTATTGTGCTTGACCTTTATTTTCCATATACTCATTAGGCACATATTAGCTAATATCTCTGAACAGGGCAAAAGAATGCATACATACACATGAATGTATTGACACTAGCTAAATTAACAAGCCTAAATATCCAACTATTAACCTGCCCTATTTAAAGTAAAGCATAGAAAAATACTTGTTAGGTATTACTTAAGTAGGGGAATTCATTTTTATTACTAGGAATGAACAAATGACCAGCCTAGAAGCAACATAATAATGCTTTGCCCTTTGGTGTTCTGTTAATTCTACAGTATGTTTCACTGTACTTAATATGCTCTGTACAGTATTGCTTTTGTTACATTTCAAATGTACTAATAGATGCTTTTAAAAGTGAATCTATTATTATTTCTTCTTAAAATTGTGTTTAAAAATAATTATTAACAACTTATTTTTTTTGGTATTGTAAATCCAGATTTTTGCATATGAAGTTGTTTAAGGGCTCACTTCTGCTCTAATTTTTAATTGAGTATTGAGAATCTCCTACATTTCCGGCGTTATGATGAAATATACCAGTCACTTCCTGTAGGGCAAGTATTATTATTCTCATTTTTTAGAGATAACAAATCTCTGATCCAGAAAGATTAAATAATTCTTTGTCTTTCTCTAAGACCTATGCCTTTGTCAGTACATCCTGTGGGCTCTAGATGTACGTACTGGCACACATACACACAAGCAAAGTAGGAGTCTTTCCTTTTTAAAAATAGTCTTGGCATCCAAAACACAATTGCATTGGAAAGACATGAGCATTAGTGGTGAACTTCTGACATTTTGGTATATACCTGCCTTGGCTTAACCTTTGCAAAATCTTAATTAGCATTAGGCCAACCCTGATGAATCATCCTTGCTTGTAGTAAGATAAATATGATTTGTGAAAGAGACAGTTTCCCATTCTCTGCACTTTTAAACAGTTGTGTCACCATGTATAAAAACTACCAGTAGATTTAATAAGCTATTTATTTCTATAATGAGAGAGACCCTTATTATTCACTAGGAATAGATTGCATTTGGGGATACTTTAATAGATGGCAGAAACAACAATTGAAATTCTGAATACATTAGAACCACAGCATGTTGTAGACCAATTAAAATTGACGACCAAGTGAAGCAAATACACATGAATAAATATAGAAAATTCAAGTTGTTGTGAGGGTTGTTCCCCTCCCCTCTGCCTTTTCTCTTTACTAGGTGGTATTTTTCTTTCTTCTGAATATTCCAGTTCATTTTGTTAATCTTTTTCTGCTTGGCTTCTGAATTTTAATCAAATTGAATGCTTACAGATACAAAATTTTAATTCATAGGGTACCTTGGCACTTTGATGTATTTAGTGCCCTGATGTTGGGAAACTATCGCTAACTAGAAATACTAGCTTTTGTAGATAATATATAATTTTCATAATCTTAAACCAAGATGGGAAAAATAGATACTGTGCTAAATGTTCCAGCCATGTGTTCACCTTTCTGTATTAAATTAGTATTGGCAGCTGAGTAGGAGATTACAGAGTACAGCTGCTTTCACCTTCAACAGTAAATGGTGCTTGCTGAATTGCTTCCATGTGCCTCTAAAGCCCAAGAAGCTTAAAAATATACGTTTGATGCTGAAGATGAGAAAACACAGTAAATTAGCATCACCTAGGTGTTGGGGGTGGGGAGAGTTAAGACTAAACATATTGCTAATGGAGATTATGGAATTTATTTTTCTGAAGTTCTTGAAGAAAGTTTTTCATAAGGCCTGCCTGACTCTAGGAAATTGAGTTTGATGTGATGACATAAACAACAGCACTGCTTGAGTATTTACTGTGGACCAGGCGTTGTACTGGATGCTGACATTATCTAGTTTCATTTTCGTGATATCCCTGTGGAGTAGGGATTGTTCTCATGACTATACATGTGATTTAAATGATGCTCAAAAAGAAGTTAATTCTGTACCCCGGGGTCATATGATTAGACAAAGTACGATTAGGGCACCATACCAGTGACCGTTCTGATGTCAGTGACCTACCTACGTCAATTGCACATTAGTCTTTCTCAAGTCAAAAAATACAATAAAGCATTTGTTCATATATGTATCATAGCGTTTGGGGAAAGAAAGATATGAAAGGACAGCTAGGTACAATCCTAATACAAACATAATGTCATTTAAACACAGGTGCAGTTCTGGCCTGAAATTGATTTTTAACCTACATCTTTTTTGAAGGGACAGTATCTGTAATGTATATGGGGGCTGGTGGGGGAGGAGAAATACAGCTGTCTTAGCAGCACTGAATGATAAGGAACAAGTTAAATGCTTTCTACTCTCAGACATGATGAATAATCCTTAAGTACAGTTTTGTTTTTAATAAACTGTGACAGAGTTACTCAATGTGAGTCTGGAAAAGGACATAATGATTGGGCTCCTTGTAAGTAATGCTTTTTAAAAATGGAGGTTGGATTTATATTATTGTAAAAATAAATAGGTTTTGGGGTGAGGGGAATGTTTCCTTACTGAATTAACTTGTAAAAAAGTAGCAAACAGTGCCATCTACTGGGCTTTAATTTTCTCTTTGTTGGAGGTTTTGCAGATGATCATGTGATTGTTGTGCACATTGAATACATACACACAACATAAATAAGACATAAATATAAAAAGCCCTTTGTTGGGATCCCTGGGTGGCTCAGCAGTTTAGTGCCTACCTTCGGCCCTGGGCATGATCCTGGAGTCCTGGGATCGAGTCCCACGTCGGGCTCCCTGCATGGAGCCTGCTTCTCCCTCTGCCTGTGTCTCTGCCTCTCTCTCTGTATCTCTCATGAATAAATAAATACAATCTTAAAAAAAAAAAAAGCCCTTTGTTATCTGTCATGAAGATTGCAAGATTTTTTAAATGGCTGTGTTTGTTTCTTTATTAATATATTCTAAGTCATTTTCATATTGGTATTAAAAGAAATATTCAATAAAAAATAATTGCCGTCACAGAAATCTACTTTGATTTTTGAAGAAAACTTTGTAGAAGGAAAGTTGAATTACCTTACATAGAGGCATAATCAGATAGAAACTGAGGAAGACCTCCTCAGATTTGTGAAATAATCCATCTCTTCCGCTAAACTGACATCTCTCCTGTCCATCCTCAATCTGATCTACCTCAGAAGCTAGAGTATTACCTTCTTTACCAAGAAAAAAAGGAAAAGAGGAACATTTTTCCCAGTGAGGGGGCTCAGAGGTATGTACAAATGCTCATCTTATGCTACCCACATGATGGAGAGGAAGGGGTTGTATGTGTTGTCCCCAACACTTCCCCGGGGGGACTCAGTGTGCTGGGTCATCTGGGTTCTCTACCAGCCAGTGTGCATTCAATTGTGCACAAGACGGCTTGTGATGCACGCCCTGGCAACATGCCAGCACAGTGTTTCTCAAACTGTGGTCCTCAAACTGCCTGTATCAGGATCATCTAGGGAGCTTGTGAAAGACACAGGTTCTCAGCCTAGTCCTAAAATATGCTGAATTCTAAAGCTCTGATCTGGCACCCAGATATTTTCGTTTCATTTCATTTCATTGGAGTTTAATGACGGCTGTCTAAGACCTTGGAATTCTTACTCTGTAACTTCTGTGGTGCTTAAGATCAAACTGTAGGTCAGAAAAAAAACAAACAAACTGTAGGTCAGTAAGCCTCCAATGATCCATTCCAGGCCTTTTCTGGGAGGACTGTTCTGGAACAGTATGTGTCTGTACATCAGCACTATCTGTGGTACTTTAAAAAGTTGTACATTCCTGAGTCTCCTCTCAGTGGTTCTGATTCACAGGCAGCTCCCTAGGCCCTAGGCAATACCAATGTACACAATATTCTCTAGGGAAACTCTGGGCCCAACTGTACAAAGATAGTCCTCAGGAAAAAAGCATTTGTTGGCTATCTCCCCAAGGCCTTTTGAGTGCACCCCTGCCTCCCATTCTTGATAAAGCTTGTTGATGGCAACTAACCAGAACACTAGTTTTTAATGAACTTACATGCACACAGGGCATCCATAAAGTCTAGGAACAAATATTATTTTGTCAGATATTGTGATGTAATAACCATAAACTACTTATTTTATATCTAACTATGTTTTCAGACTTGGTGCATTCCTTTAGTTAAAATGTCGATTGCTTTGACTTGCTAAAAACTTCCAGGTTTTTATGGTGATGAACATGTGTGGCTCACAGAGCACCCTGTGAATGGTGTGGCTGTGTGGACAGAAGTTTGGTTACCCAGCCTTTTGTGGAGGTATGCTCATGTGAGGTATTGCCTGTCCTGGCAATGCTGGTGATACCATGAAGGCATTGAGGCCTGAGCATCAGCAAACCATTTCTGTCTCTTACTTCCCCAACAAACAACAATGACACCAAGGGAGAGCATCCCCAGGACCAAGAACTCCCTCTTTCACACCCAGCCTGGGTCTAAGCTCCTCTGAAGCCTTTTCCTAGGTCAGCCCTCTCCATAGTGCTCTCTTCTTTCTCTGAAACCATGGTACTCATGGTCTGAGTCGCTACATGGAACTAGTTACAGACTGTTTTTAAATAGCTCTTAAGTTGTGGTGAAGGAAAGGGATAGAAAGAAGAATGATTTAAAAGTGAAAATCTGCAAACAAACAAAAAAAAGAAAGGTGAAAATTTGCAATGATTAGTAATGAGTATTATTATTATTACAATGATCTTTCTAGCTCGCTGAAAATACGTTCATTGGAGGCAGGGACCATGTCTTATATTTATTTATATCTTCCATAGTATCTTACAAAGCCCATATGCTTACTAAATAGTTGTTTATTTGATGTAACTTTTTCTCTTGTATCTCTCCTCAGGAATAAGACACAAATAACAAATTTTTGAGTATTCAAAGTTTCTTTTACTGTAGAGTTTGTTGACTGTTCTGCAGATTGATGATTACAAGAGTAGGATGAGTCTCAGATTAAGAGAATCTCTGGACATTATCTTTTCATTCAAATTCAGCCCCATCCCAGACTAGGTTCTTCTTGCTTAGTGGTCTCAGAAACCTATGTACTTCATTTGATCAAGCTGTCATTGGTTCTCTACACTACCCTCTTTATACAGAACTGCTCTGGAGGAGGCGATTCCATTATTATCTAAGCAGAACTTTTGTCCTGTTACCTAGAGTCTTCCATAGCAGAAGACACATTCCCTTCTCAACCATCGTTGGTTTACTATTTCCAGTAGGTCACAACTCTAGCTACACATAGGAAACATTGGGTAATTTTGTAAAATGCTGATTCCCAAGCTTCCTAACAAGTTTGATATAATTGGTTTGGAGTGGAGCCAGGGATTCAGTATTTTTTTTAAGTCTCTCAGGTTATTCTAATATGCAGCCAGAATTGAGAACACTCCACTTTTCTTATGCTCAGCTAAGAAGTTCCTATTTTGCCTTTATCCCCAAATTTAGGTCAAAATTCTTGGCTTCAGGTTTAACTATTGAAGATTAATAAAAACAAGTATAGACATTTACAAAAAGTAGGCAGATAGTGATATAGAGTATCTCTACCCTACTTCCATTACCTTAAGGAGGCAGGTAGAATCCTCAGATATTTTAAAGGTTTCAAGGCAAGGGATGTCCCAAATGGGTTTAAGAACTACTTAGTTAATGCATTAATTATAAAATGCTATGACATGGAAAGCTCTGGCAAAAAAGTAAGACCTCAAGAATCTTCACCAATCCTCTCTTCCCAAGCATTTCTCCCAATATTTAATGCTGGCGAAATTAAGGAGCCAAGAGATGTAATTTTCTGTGAGTAGAGGGTTGCCTTGGGTGGAATTTAGAGACATGACTCCCACTCAAATATGCTGCCCAGTGGGTGATGTTGCCAGCTATCACATCTAACCCAGTTTACTGCCCACTCAGTGCACTGTTTCCAGGATTTCAGATGTTAATTATAATCTAGTACAATAGCATGGGATATTTCTCAGCCCATCACTATGTTTTGCCGGGCACATAAGTGTCTAGGAGATATATGAATGGCTAATAAATATATGTGTATAATAGGCTTCACTAAAATAAAATGATTCATATTGGGACAAAATGCCCTCCTCCATTCATTTGAAGTTGTTTTATTTAATTTTATTCTACACTATTTCTGTCAGTAATCAATGGGAATGATGATGGCTTAAAATCTGCATGCCTGACATTTATTTTATCCAGAAAAATTAGCATATCTGAAATATATAATTACTTTATAAAATGTGTTTTTGAACACATTTAAAGAATGAGAGTTTTTATCTGCCAATTTCACTAAATAGGCACTTATTGGTATATAGGGAACTTGGAAAACAATTATAAAGGAACTCATAACCAATTGAGGGATGAGCCTGAGAAGAGTAGTATGAACTATTGACCTGAAATTGTCGTGAAACTGTGTCATCCTCCCAAAATGTCTGTGCTGGGAGCCAAGAACAACCATTTCTGTTTCTGTTCCACCTTCCTTGCTTTTTGTTTCTTTTTTGAAAATTTTAACAGATTTTTCTAGGTTTAGGTTCTGTTACCTTTCTAAGAATTCAGAGATGTGTAATAGAAAAATCAAAAAGATTTGACAAGTCCGAAAGCCAGAGTGAGAGGCAAAACACACAGATGTGTGATTCTTGAGAGACTCCCAGCCATGCTGGCTTGTTTTTAATTTGCAGACCCATTACGTAGGTTTATCTTCTTTGTTCTCTCTTTCCCATTAACTAACATGTCAAAGCTGACCTAGCAGCATTTAATAGCTCTTTAGAGATAAAGAGGAATCTAGTGACACAACAGCATCATATACTTTTAAGTATTAAATTTTGTTCTTTTAAAACTGTTAATATTGGGTAAAAATGCCCAACTAACAGTTTTTCATCCCCAACACGGAGTACAAGGCTTTCTTGCTAACTATCTTAAGAATTATCCAAGAAGATCAATGGAACAGAAAAATTATCAAAACATGATGATCCCCTGCTGCCATAATAAGGACAAGATAAAATCTAGAAAGTGGAGGGTGAACAGAAGACAATTTTGTGACAATTAGTGATTAACAATGACTTGAGGATTTTGAGCTACTACTGATCAATTGACAAAAGAAGAAAGAACACAGTGGGAGGAGAGGAGGAAAAGAAATCTCTTTCTCCATATTGGTCTAATAAAGAAGACGGTTCTTTATTCTTGTTATGAGGGGCACACGATTTTTTGAAGTTGAAATAGATTCTGGTTGGGAACTGCTGTGCTTTCTGTTCCTGCCTCTCAAGTGCCATTTATCATATTTTTGCTTCAGTTTCAGTATCTGTGACATGTCTTATATCTCCCCTACTTGTTAAACCATGTAGTCTTCTTTGAATCCTCATAGCCCTTGTATTCAGTAGGAGCAGAATAAATGTTTATTGAATGAATAATTAAAAAAAAAAAAAAGACTTTTTTAAGCCTTGAATGAGAAACCAGAAGGTACTCTTCATTGGATACTATAATTTCCATGGTTAGAAATTGGAAAGTAAATTGTTCATTCAGCCTCCTTACAGGAAAATGGTGATCGACGTATCCTTCTTTGCAATTCTTTCAAGAAAGTCCAAGGAAATTTATAATGGGCAATAATCTGGCATACATTAAAAGATGTTTAGGGCCATATGTTACACAATTCCAGAGGCAACATTCATATAAGGGACTTATTGTTTTAGTAGGTGTGACTCTCAAACTATAAACACAGAAATGTAATGAATATCCATTTATTTTCTATATCTTAACAATTTCTGACTCTAGACTTTCTATCATTCCTGCTTGGAGAAAAAAATTAACCTCTGCCTCTCTTGGAAACCTCCCCGGCTCCAAATGTGTCACTGTTCTGAGATTTTGTGCATCTCCAAGTGAACTCTACAGGGAAGCCAGGTTTGAGCCAGCTCAAGTGACAGGACCCCAGCAGAGAGGGGCTGTGGGTGTGCCACTATAGAGTAGCAGCTGCAGGGGATGGTAAGAAGTCATTTGGAAGGTATCTACACAGAATGGTATAGGCTAGAGTTAGTTGAATGGGGGTTTTTTAAATAATCTGTAATATAACCTAAGGGGGAGAGTCTACATTTGAAAGAACTACAAAGAGCAACCTCTGAGTAAATAGGTCTTTGTTCTTTCTACTAGGCCCTCCTCCTCCACACTGGGATGAGGAGGAGAGATGGCAGTGTCGGCAGTTGGAATTAAAAGACAGCAGTAGAAACAGCCTACATGTCCTACTCCTGGTACCCAATCAAAGGCTGGAGTCAGACCTCAGTTGACAGAAGAGAAGCTTTAGTCAAAACAGGAACTTAAAGTTAGACTTATGCTTACCTAATGATGAGACTGTAGCTATAGTTGAGATCATCCAGAATTGCTATAAGGTGGTACACCTGGGTGGCTCAGTGGTTGAGCATCTGCCTTCGATTCAGGGCATGATCCCGGGGTCCAGGATCGGGTCCTGCATCAGGCTGCCTGGGAGGAGCCTGCTTCTACTTCTGCCTATGTCTCTGCCTCTGTTTGTGTGTGTGTCTCATGAATAAATAAATAAAATCTTTAAAAAAAAGAAATACTATAAGGTCTCTTTGAGATGATGTAGGGAGGAGACACCCATTAGAACATGGATGATTTCTTCCCTTATGCTTTATATAGACTGTGTAATCAAAACATCAGAGCATGGTGGTTGAAAGCACCTGGGTCCAAATTCTGGCTAAGCCATTATATCACTGTGTGACCATACACAAGTTACCTGGAGTCTCTGTGCCTCAGTTTCCCCACATATGAAATGAGAATGATTATATTAATAGGATTTACTTCATAGGGAAGTTATGAAGATAGAGTTAGTGTTTATAAAGTGCTTTTGAGAGTGATGAGACATTGTAAATGCAAAAATAAGTGTTTTTTGATGGTAATTTGCTTGTTCTTTACATTCTAGAATCTCTATGGGGCAGTGAATTGCTACATGTGCAGCAATCCTTAGTCGGACAACTCAAAACTTGGTTGAGTTCCCCAACTTGGTCATTCTCATAGGGGTTCCTGACTTCTTCAGAGCACTTGCCAACTTTATTATTCAATAATTAATCTTATAATTATTTAACATCTGCCTTCTGTGCTCAGTTATAAACTCTAGAACTTCAGAAACCACATGTGTTTTTCTATACTGCATTCTACTAGTTTGCAGAGAGCGACTGCAAGTATTTTTGTTAAATGAATCAACATGTTAAAATGTTAGGTAAGGGCAACCTGGGTGGCTCAGCGGTTTAGTGCTAGCCTTTGCCCTAGGGCGTGATCCTGGAGTCCCGGGATCAAGTCCCACATCGGGCTCCCTGCATGGAGCCTGCTTCTCCCTCTGCCTGTCTCTGCCTCTCTCTCTGTCTCTCATGAATAAATAAAGTTTTTAAAAAATAAAATAAAATAAAATAAAATAAAAGGTAAGATGGGAAGAATGGGCCAAAAGGTGTGGCAACATGCACCAGACCACCTATCTAGCTGCTCTGTATGAAAAGTCAGGAATTTGGGTGGGTGGGATGAGTAGGTCTAAATTACATTAACTCCTGAGACCCCTTACAGCTCATGCAACTGTCAGAGTCAGCATGGTGTTATATCTGACCTGCTGTAGGTTTAGGGATTATAAGATATGTTCTGGCAGGTTTTATTCAAGCATTTGTCAAAATAAAATTTATCAGGTTATTTCTTTTGACTTTCAAGCATCAACCCATTAGCTACTTTAAGAGCTAAAAACAATAAAAATATCTGAACTCAAGTTCTGGGCTCTAAAAGAGAAACTTAAATTTTTCTATTGCTATCTCTTCATATTTATTTAATATATTTTAAAACTTAAGAAAGAAAAAAGTCTAGGTTGCCTGTAGGCCTTGTGGCTTGCTCCGAAGATAGTAGTTTCAGTTTAACTTGGACTAATGGGTAGATCAGCTGAGGATTACTTGAAGAAGAGAGAATTATATTAATGATTACAGACAACACTGATTCTTACGTACTTCATGTTTTGAAAATCTTTATGATAGAATAATATTCATAGAACACTCTATAAAGAAGGATGGCACAATTATGATTTCATGCCCAAAATAACCAAGGGGAGCGACAACTAGCAGATGAAGAATACTGTAGATTCTCAGGGATATGTTCTCTTCTCTCCTTGCACCAAACAGTCCTCCCACACTCACCCACCCACCCTCTGAATCTCAGTATCTCTGATTCAAACATGTTCTTTTACCTCTTCCCCCAAAGTATTCAGACCTATGTACTGTGGTTGTTCCTGCATACAACAGCTGTGGTTTGAAATATCTAATCTTTTCCTTTCCTCTTCATCCAAATCCTATCCATCATTCCAAAGATAGCTCATGCTTTTCATTTCTCTGAAACATAGTGATACTTCATTATGCTTACCCTTTCAGTGTTGCTCAAGTGATTCATCTGTTTCATGTCTTACTGGCACAGTGTGAGATAAAAGAGAGAGAGAACTATGTACACTGCACATGATATTCTGTTGCAGAGAGATGCAGTTAGTAGATGTATACAATTGTTGAATAAGTGATCCCGAATTTTTGAATAAATGGTCCAGAACCTTGGAATAGTTAATTAAATCAAGTTACATTTCTTTGTGGTACCCAAGCAAATGTCTAGTATTTCTTAGGTGTTCAATAAGCATTAACATTCTACTTGTACTCTGAGATACTGAATTGAGTTTTAATATAAACCAACAAACCAAACAAACTACTTCCCAGCTATGTTTTGAGGTCAGCTTTATCTTCAGAAACGTATATATTTAGCAGGATACTACCATATTTAGAGAACAGCTATTTAAAATGTGACCCTGAGGTAAAAATTAATTATTAAGAGAGAAAAGTTAAAATGTATTCAATGTACTGAATTTACTTAATCCAATTCCCAACCCATCTTTTGCTGTGCCTCCTAATCATAGACAACAGAACATAGCAGAATAAAAATGGCAAAACTGATTTTAGTAGGCTCACCATGGATTTACCCTAATCCATATCACTTAGATCATTAATTCCAATTCCCTTTTTCATAGATTTATACACCATTTCTTTCTCCTCAAATGTGCTAACTCTTCACCATCACCCTTGGCTGTTATCTCTCCTCTTCATCTAAACAAGAACTCTTTCCACATCCTTCCTTCCCTAGATTTCCTTTTCCTTCTCTGACTGGCTCATTTCCTTTAGCATAATATTCTCTAGCTCCTAAATCATTGCAAATGGCATTCACTCATATGTGGGATTTAAGAAAAAGAACAAATAAAACAAAGGGGAAAAGAGTAAAAAAAAAAACAAAAACAAAAAAACAAGACTCTTAATTATAGAGAAGCTGATGGTTGCTTGAGGGGAGATGAGTGGGGGGATGAGTGAACTAGGTGGTGAGGATGAAGGAAGGCACTTGTGATGAGCACAGACAGGGTGATGTATGGAAGTGTTGAATCAATATATTGTACACCTGAAACTAATATTATACTGTATGTTAACTAACTGAAATTTATTTTTTTTTAAATTTATTTATGATAGTCACAGAGAGAGAGAGAGAGAGAGAGAGAGAGGCAGAGACACAGGCAGAGGGAGAAGCAGGCTCCATGCACCGGGAGCCCGATGTGGGATTCGATCCCGGGTCTCCAGGATCGCGCCCTGGGCCAAAGGCAGGCGCCAAACCGCTGCGCCACCCAGGGATCCCCTAACTGAAATTTAAATAAAAACTTAAAGAAAATAATTCTTTTTCTTAAAGTCACTCTCTTTTTTTCCCCATTCTTTCTCAGATGTGATCTTTCTCCTCAAGGTTACTCCTTTCCTCTCTACCCTGGAGCCTCTTCCCACCTGGCCTTCCAGGATCCACTCCATGGATTACTGTCTTGCATCTTCAATGTTTGCCCTTTTCAAGAGCTCTGCAAGCATAGTCAGATTTCCCAGACCCTAGAAAACCCTCTTCTTAACCATTCTTGCTACTTATAAATTATTGTTGTATTTCTGGCTTTTCATTTACTATCTTATTTCTCAAAGACACAATCAACATATGTTACCTTCATCTATCTGCTTTCTTATTTTGATGCATGGCATTCCTCCAGTCCTCACACCTGAGGCCACAGATTCCAGTCCTAAGTGGTGAGCTTGTGCTTAGATTCTACGTTAAATCTAGTCATAAGGAAGCAATGATCACCCTTTAGATTCCCAGTTCTGAATCTCTGTGTCAAGTGCTCCAACCTAGAAACAGATTCTGCTTATATCACTACTACTAGAACTTGCTGAAGCCAATCACCTGTTATCTTCTGTTTCAGCCTACTGCTGACCCCTGTTACACTCCTTTCTCCTCCTTTCATGTTTGGACAAATAGACATCAAAATGTTAACTGCATTATTGGTAAAGCTGATTGGGAGATGTGTCTGTAGATGTTTGGGCCAAAAGCTTTATTAAATGGAATTTTGTCCTATTACGGCAGCCTAGAATTACTGTTGCTCAACTGGGTTTGCAAGCTAGCTTATAGGAAAGAGTCAGGGGCTAAGCCTTCTTCCAAATTAATTTTTTTTAAAAAAATCACTTATCTGTTGGGATGGAAGATAAGCTAGAAATGTTCCTCCCATAATTTTCCATTCCTGGAGAGTAGATTGGACATTCTCTTCCCTTTATGGAAATATGAGTCATAGGCAGTAAATGTTTCACACCATCCATCTTCTGCCTCCCTGCTGGGGTTTCTCCTAACTCCCTACTATGCCCCAGAAAGCTTGTCTAATCTTAGCCCCTGGACCAGCCTACCAAATAAACTCAGTCCTTAACTCTACACATGTGATTTCTGCCTCAGAAATCAACCATAAGATCTCAATTACTCAATCTGGTCACACCTTTTCAGTCCTTATCTTTCTCTGACTTCTCAGCTTTAAAATTTTGATTATTTCCATTTGTGGAAAAAGAGGCGAAGATCATGGAGTCATGCATAATGCTTCTATACACTAAGTTTCTTGGGTAATTGCCGTTGTGTCTAATCAGAAGAGAATTCCCTTAATAACCAAGTCCATCTATTATAGGCTTTTTCTAAAAGTCGACATTCATGTAAAAATGACTTGCAACTGATATAATGGAGGGATAAGAACTTTGGATTAAAAACAGATCTGAGGTTGTGTTTAAATACCAATTCTGACACTTATTAGTTATATGACTTTACCTAATTTCTCATTGCTCCAGTAATTTTATTCACAAATTGAGAAATTTATAAAATAATTAGTACTAATTTTATTAATAGTAGTTAATATATACCAAATACTTAATGTTAATGTCTAAAGACTTTATATACATTATCTTATTTAACTCTTTAAGTCCATGATGTAAATCCTATTATTATTCCCACTCTACAGATTTAAAATTGAGACCTAATGATGTAAGAGATTTGCCCAGTCACACCACCAGTAAGTGATGGTTTGGAACTAAACTAGTAAAACATGTATTAGAACTCAGGCTTATATAACTTCGAAGTTAAAGCTATTCACAATTGAGTTTTCCTTCCTTCTTTCTACTTACTGTGTACAAAGACTGTTTATACTTACCTGTACAGTTCCTTGTACAGATTATAAAGTCACTTGACAGCTAGCAATTATCATTATTATCCTCAGCAGCAGTAGGGTTATCGCCATTCCTATTAAACAAAAGATCACATTCTAACTTGACCAGAAGTCCTCGTGTAGTCTTTTATCAATTTATTATCATGTTTCTGCTGAAAGGGCTCAACTCTTTTTCTCTGAACTTTATAGTGTTGTTCATATACTAGGAAAAAACATGGCACATTCCTTTATAAGTTAAGCACAGGGAAAAGTTTCCTATGACATGAAATACAGAAGCAATAAAGAAAAACATTGATAACTTTACATACAAAATTAAACAACTTTTGCGTGGCAAAAAATAAGTACCCTAAACAAAGTAAAAAGATTAATGACAAACTGAAATAAATATTTGCTACTTGCATCACAAACAAAAGATTATTCTGAGATCAAGACAGACATACTGACAAATGAAATGGAATACAGAACCCAGAAACAAACCTTCATATATATGGCAAATGATTTCTGACAAGTGTGTGAAGATCATTCTATGGAGAGAGGAGAATCTTTTCAACAAAGAGGGCTGGAAACTGGATATTCCCATGCAAAAGAATGAAGTTGGACCTTTACCTTCCATCAAATACAATAATTGAGAGAAATGGATCAAAGACCTAACTGTAAGAACCAAAACAATAAAACTTTTAGAAAAAACATAGAGGAAAATCTTCATGACATCGGATTTGGCAAGGATCTCATGGATAAGAAACCAAAAGCAGGGATCCCTGGGTGGCACAGCGGTTTGGCGCCTGCCTTTGGCCCAGGGCGCGATCCTCGAGACCCGGGATCGAATCCCACATCGGGCTCCCGGTGCATGGAGCCTGCTTCTCCCTTTGCCTGTGTCTCTGCCTCTCTCTCTCTCTCTGTGACTATCATGAATAAATAAATAAAAAATCTTTAAAAAACAAAAAAAGAAATCAAAAGCAGAGGCAAAAAAAATAGATAAATTGGATTTTATCAAAATTAATTCTGCACATCAAAGGACAGAGTGAAAATCAATTCATGGAGTGGGAGAAAACATTTTTGAACTATATATCTGATAAAGGATTAATAATCTAGAATATATAAAGAACTACAACTCACCACCACCAACAAAAACAACTAAATTGAAAAATGGACAAAGGACTTTAACAGACATTTCTCCAAAGAAGATATACAAATGGCCAATAAGCACATGAAAAATGCTCTACATCACTAAACATTAGGGGAATGCAGATAAAAACCAAATGAGATACAGTTTTATATTCATAAGGATGACTATTATAAAATAAGTGCTGGAAGAGGTTGAGAAGTTGAAAAACCTTGTATACTGCTCTGGTGGGAATATAAAATGGTACAGCTTTTGTAGAAAAGGTATGGTTGTTTTTCAGAAAAACTAAACAGAATTACCATATGATCCAGCAGTTCCACTTTTAGGTATATACTCAAAAAGAATTAAAAGGAGGGACTCAAACAGACATTTGTACATGAATGTTCATAGCAGCATTACTCATAAATAGCAAAATGGTAGAAAAAACTCAAATGTCTATGAAGGGATGACTGAGTAAACAAAATATAGTATATATATATATATATATATATATACATATATACACACACACAATGGAATATTATTCAGCTTAAAAGGAAGGAATCCTGACACATGCTACAACATGCTACAACATGGATAAACATGACCCTATGCTAAGTGAATTAATAAGCCTGACGCAAAAGGACAAATGGCATACAATTCCACTTATGTGAGGTACCTAGGGTAGTCAAATTCATGGAGACAGAATAGTAGTTGCCAGGGACTAGGAGGAGGACGAATGGAGAGTTACCATTTAATTACTACAGAATTTCAGTTTGAGAAGATGAAAAAGTTCTGGATGTGGCTGGGACTGAGAGTTGATGATAACAATACAGTAATGTGAATGTACTTAATGCTACTGAACTGTACTCATAAAAAATTGTTAAAATGATAAATTTTATGTTACATATATTTTCTACCACAATAAACAACAACCACAAAGGTTTATTATTGCTTATATGAGGTCCAAAAAAATTGAGAAGGAAAAACATCAACTCAATTTTTTTAATTTATTTTTTATTGGTGTTCAATTTACCAACATACAGAATAACCCCCAGTGCCCGTCACCCATGCACTCCCACCCCCCGCCCTCCTCCCCTTCTACCACCCCTAGTTTGTTTCCCAGAGTTAGCAGTCTTTACGTTCTGTCTCCCTTTCTGAGTGAAGTAAGTCAGTCGGAGAGGACAAACATCAACTCAATTTTTATAAAAGGGTAAACAGAGGGCGGCCGGGTGGCTCAGCGGTTTGGCACCACCTTCAACCCAGGGCGTGAGCCTGGAGACCCGGGATCGAGTCCCTCGTCAAGCTCCCGGCATGGAACCTACCTCTCCCTCTGGCTGTGTCTCTGCCTCTCTCTCTCTCTCTCTCTCTCTCTCTCTCTCTCTGTGTCTTTCATGAATAAAAAAATAAAATCTTTAAAGAAAAGGAGGGGGGGACATAAAAGGAATTCATAGAAAAAGAAATGCTTATGGCCTTTAAATGTATGAAAGATGAACAAATTCAATTATTAGGGAAATGTCACTTAAAATGCATTTATATAAAAGTTCACTCTCCTATCATGTGGGCAAAAGTCCAAAAGCTTGATAATGTACTCTGATGGCAAGATTTTGGAGAAGCAAGCATTCTCGTATGTTGTTGGTGAGAATACAAAATGATTCAATACCACAGAGAAAAATCTGGTAATATCAAGCAAAATTATGTATATACTTTAAACAGATACATATATATAAATTATATATAAAATTCAGCTTAGCAATTCTATTTCTAGGAATAGGAATCTATTCCAAAGATATACTGGCTAAAATAGAAAATGACATTTTCAGGGAGCCTGGATAGCTCAGTCAGTTAAGTGTCTGACACTTGATTTCAGTTCAGATCATGATCTCAGGGTTGTGAGGTCCAACTCCACATCGCCTTTTATGCTGGGTGTGGAGCCTGGCTAAGGTTCTCTCTTTCCTTCTCCCTCTGCGACCATCCCCCTCCATATCTCTCTCTTAAAAAAAAATGACAGGGGTACCTGGGTGGCTCTGTTGGTTGAGCATGGAGCATCCAATTTCACTTCAAGTCATGGGATCTTGGGGTCCTGGGATTGGGTCCTGGGATTGAGCACAGTGTTGGGCTCCATACTCAGTGGGGAGTCTGCTTGAGATTCTCTCTATTCCTCTCTGCCATTCCCTCCACTCATATTTTCTCTCTCTCTAAAATAAATAAGTAAAATCTTTTTTAAAAAATGACATTTTCACAAGGAAGCATTCATTACAGTACTGTTTTTAGAAGCAAAAGATTAGAAACAATTCAAATGTTCATTAAGAGTTGAATAAGCTATATGGGGACAGGGGAGGGTAAAAAAAAAAGAATTGAGTAAGTTACGGATATCCTTTAGAATGGAAAGCTATGTAGATATAAAAAAGAAATTAGAGTCTATATAAAAAATTGATCTGAAATAATTTTGTTAAAAATAACATAATCATTGTTATTTTGAAACAATAAATACCCATGTTATTGTGATTTAGCTACTAAGATTTTCAGCATCAGGGAAAAAATATACCCATGAAATTCAAAGTGTTTTAAGTAAAACTACATGTAATCTTTGAGTTAAAAATACAGTATAGGGATGCCTAGATGGCTCAGCAGTTAAGTGTCTGCCTTTGGCTCAGGGCATGATCCTGGAGTCCTGGGATCGAGTCCCACTTTGGGCTCCCTGCATGGAGCCTGCTTCTCCCTCTGCCTGTGTCTCTGCCTCTCTCTCTCTCTCTCTGTGACTATCATAAATAAATAAAAATTTAAAAAAATTAAAAAAAAAAAAAGAACTGGGGATATTTAGCCCAGAGAAACAGTACTTGGGCTGGACATGAACGAACTATTCCTAGCTTCTTGAAACACAACTAATAGTCACTTTTTTAAAAATGTAATTAGAATATATTGTTTATAATGTTTTGTAATTTATATTTTCTCTTAACTCAGTCAATGAATTCCTACTCTTGGTAATATGCATATTAATAAATACTTTTTTCCAGTATTTAATAAGGTATATTTGGCCTTTCATTTTTTTATTCACTCTTCCCTACTGCACACCATTTTAAATAGTGCTACATTTTAATTCAGATTCAAAGAATGTTTACAATTTCAAGTACTGGGGACAATATCGAACTTATTTATTGAAATCATGATGTATTAGCAATTACAATAGTTAATATCACAGAATACACATTTTCCCTTTGGTACATGGGATATTAAATCATGTTACTATGGTTGCTTATCAGCTACTTGGTGCTTTTCCATTTCTCTATGTAGATTATTTTTCAAATAACCCTGGATAAAGCAGCCATAATTGTACGAAACTGTATCTGAAAATTAAAGCATCTGGGAAACATCCTAATGAAAGCTCAAAACTCCCTTAGTATGAAAAAATTAGCACTCTGTAAGACCTTAATAAGCATGGTTAAGGATACCTCTAATGCCAAAACTCTGAAAAGTGCTCAAAACCCCTGTGCCATCAGCTAATGTAATATTGTAATTCTAAGAGAAAAAAGTAAAGAATTTTTGAAAGTGTTTAAAAGAGAGGCTGTATTCCGTGGTGTAAAGAGTAATATAATAGACATAGGAAGTTGGTTTCCTGAAAATGATTTTGCTACAAATGTAATTAGGAAAGATATAAAGTGTGTCATTGGGAAAATTATATTAAAATTATAGTTAAACCTTGTAATTATGCATAACCCATATGGAAACAATAAAAACAAAGTGAATTTCCCCAAATTATCCTAAATATGCATTAAATTTATGATTAATATACAATATTCTATTAAGAGAAATGTTATGATTTCCAGTTTTAATACCTTTTTCTTTCTATTCCCATACTACAGTCTCATTTATTGAGTTGTATTTTCATAAAGCTTATTATAGCTTTCTTTTTTAAAGGATAGAACATTCTACCTAATTTTTCAGTATATAAAACACTTTAAAAAGCACTGTTCAAAGTATTTATAATTGAGGAAGACAAAAACATATTTCTTGTGGCTTGTTAAGTATGTTTACTTTCGGGGATCCCTGGGTGGCACAGCGGTTTAGCGCCTGCCTTTGGCCCAGGGCGCGATCCTGGAGACCTGGGATCTAATCCCACGTCAGGCTCCCGGTGCATGGAGCCTGCTTCTCCCTCTGCCTGTGTCTCTGCCTCTCTCTCTCTCTCTGTGCGACTATCATAAAAAAAAAAAAAAGTATATTTACTTTCATTAGAACTAACCTTAAAATATTTCATTTTCTAGAAAAGCATTTAAAAAAAGTTTTGGTCTTTATAAATATTCACACTTTGATTTAAAATCATGAAAGTAGATTTTGGAATAGTCATGGAACAAATATCATGTTCTTTTATAAATGATAAATGAATGATCTGTTATTTGGTATCATCCAAATAATTCCATGAGAGACTGTTCATAATAAATATTTAAAATATTTTTAACTATTTAGAAGTCTAAAATTATTTTAAACTATTTTAAACAAGGAGCTCTGCCTAAGTTCTCTAAGTTGTAAGCAAATATTTTATTTTGATTCAGAAATCGATGTAGATTTTTTAGTACTTCTAAGCTGTAGTATTAAAGAGAAAGTGAGGCTGAAGGCTGAGTTGGAGCTGAATCCTGAATATAGGAGTGAGAACTTTAAGGCAGAGAGAAAAGTACATGAAAATACATGCTTACGGAAGAGTTAGAATTTTGTTTTGGCTGTAGTATAGGATTGTTAGGTTGAACAGGAAAAAATGAGAGTGAACAAGCAGGTCAGGACAGATTTTTAGATGTTTACTATTCAGTGATGAAATGGATTTTGTGTCCATGGAAAGCTTTTCTTTTTTTAATAAGCAATATTACATGCTCAGTGTTTACTCAAAGATAAGTGAAGCAATAGCAGTAACAGTAAGACTAGAGCAAAGAGGGCAGCCCCGGTGGCTTAGCAGTTTAGCGCCGCCTTCAGTCTGGGGCCTGATCCTGGAGACCCGGGATTGAGTCCCACATTGGGCTCCCTGCATGGAGCCTGCTTCTCCCTCTGCCTGTGCCTCTGCCTCTCTCTCTCTCTCTCTCTCTGTCTCATGAATAAATAAATAAAATCTAAAAAAAAAAAAAAAAAAGACTAGAGCAAAGAGAGACTTAAAATAGGAATGTTGGGAGATATTGATAACAAGAATAATAGTTGATCATCTTATTCACTAATACATTCAATGTACATCAAAGTACCTCTTATGTGTGCCAGTCATCTGCTAGCTTGTAGAAATGCAAATAGGAATAAAGTAGAAACGTTCAGGGTCTGATGCATGGAAACAATCACAAGAACTTAAAATGTTTGCAGCTCACCTCAAGTATAACCTCTTCTTTTAAGCCCTCTGCCTCCATTTAGAATTAAATGCTCCTTATTTTGTGTTTCCACAAGGTTTGGCTTATTGTTCTGTTACACTATGTTTTATATTGTATTTGATCCTATTATATATGTGTCTCTCTTGCCAACTGAATTGATGCCCTGGATGGAAATAATCATGTCATATTTATTTTTACAGGTACATAACACAGAAAAGATAGAACTTTAAAATTTTTTCCTTGCCATCAGTTCAGTGTTTTGAGCTATAACCCATACTAGTTAGCTTCTTTTTTCAGACTACATCACAAAAATGAAAGTCTATAATCAACTTTTGCTTACTATTACTGGACTCCGCTTCCCTAAGTGTATGACATTTAGCAGTTTTAAATTATTCATATATTAGGTACAAGTTTTGAGGACCAGGAACATTAACTTCAAAGTATTTTGAGATTCAGATTTAAAAAAAAGGGTTATATTTAGCTTAGGATAAAATGATTTTCACAACAGCAATAATTGTTTTGATAATTATTAATTTTATATTTTAAATGTTGCTATGGTAAAAAAATACCACAAAGATATTATAAGATATTATCAATAAATACTCTTTAAGTTATTATAAAATTTAAAAACCACGATGACAGTTGCTCTTTCATATTTTTAAGTTCTGTCTTGTAGATCCATATTTCCATGTGGTTTTCTGAGTTAATTACTCTTTTTTTTTTTAAGAGGGAAAGAGGGAGATGGGAACACAGGGAGAGAGAGAGAATTTTAAGCAGGCCCCACCCCCAGTGCAAAGCTTAATCCAGGTCTCCATCACCATAACCCTGAGATCATGACCTGAGTGGAAATCATGAGTTGGATGCTTAACCAACTGAGCCACCCAGGCATCCCAATGAGTGAAATACTCTTGATCAGAATAGACTATTATTCTAGTGTTCTTAAGCTATAGATAGAATAATGAATGATTAGAAGCTAGAATTGCTTATTTAAAAAAATTGGAAAGATGGTAAAGAAAGACTTGGAAGAATCAGAATGATTATATAAAGACATAGGGTCATGTGAATGAACACACATGATTTATTCCTATCCATATCTTGTCATCTGCTTGGGATGAGAGCAACAAAGATGTTTTCCCTAAATATCATCTGTTTTGTCTGGTTGCATGAGTCTTCTAATAAATCCGTATAAAGTGATGTGATCTTAACACAGTTGAAGAAATATCTTAAACATTTAAATTGACACTTTAGAATCAAGATTTATTTAATAAATATTTCTTAAGATTTTATTTATTCATGAGAGATACACAGAGAGAGGCAGAGACATAGGCAGAGGGAGAAGCAGGCTCCTCACAGGGAGCCCGATGCGGGACTCAATCCCAGAATCCTGGGATCACACCCTGAGCCAAAGACAGATGCTCAACCACTGAGCCACCCAGGAGTCCCAAGATTTAATTTTTTTTTAATTTTTATTTATTTATGATAGTCACAGAGAGAGAGAGAGAGAGGCAGAGACACAGGCAGAGGGAGAAGCAGGCTCCATGCACCAGGAGCCCGATGTGGGATTTGATCCCGGGTCTCCAGGAACGCGCCCTGGGCCAAAGGCAGGCGCCAAACCGCTGCGCCACCCAGGGATCCCAACCAAGATTTATTTAATAAATTATTATATGCAGCAACATGGTAGTTCCTAAGAATACTAACATCATAAGAGATAAATGCAAAATAGTGATTGATTTCCTATATTTGAAGGCTAATAGTGTACTTTTATATTTGCATTAAATATGTGGGATAAAGTTTGTGCCTTTTGGCTTGCTTTTTAAATTTAAGCAAATAAATAATGTTAAAATTATCCTGAGACAGTGATTAAATTTCAAAGGCCTAAGTTTCTCCCCACCCCCACCCCCCATCTTTTTTTCTCTGCTGCTGCTGTTACTGGTACTAAAATTGATCTGGAATGAGCAGCAAGAGTAAAGTAATTGTCATCTCTTGAAAATAGATTTCAGTGTGTGATTATTTTTACAAGGGGACTTACTTTGGGATTCCCAGAAGCAGACTCTGAGCAAGTGATTTATTACTGAAGCCCTCCCAGGTGAAATTGGTATGGGAAGCAAGACTGGTAAGGAGAAAGAAGTCAAGCAAGGCTGCAATATTAGGTAAAGTCTTTTTGAGGGAAGCAAACCTCCCACAGGATGTCTTAGGTGAGAGCTATTGGAGGCAAAAGCATGCCTCAGTTAGGCAAGGGGTGCTCAAAAAAGATAAAAAAAAATATCTGAGAGGATCTGACCTATGTCCACTACACTATGTTTTTGAGAAAGCTGATCTCTGTGAGGCGTCTCAAAGTAAAGATAGATTCTCTTGCATAAGCAGTTATAAATGAAGAAATTGTTTTCAATGTTCAGGATCTAACTTTAGATCATAGATTAAACTTTGAAGTTACAACAAAAAATGAGAACTGGAGCCCGAAGATGATACAGCTAGCTATAGCCCTGCAGAAACTGAAACGGGTGAGCTCTGAATGAGGACATGGCATTTTTAATGGGAAGAAATTTAAGAGAAATGAGAGAATTACACTAGTCTTAGAAAACTGTACAGGGGTAAATTACATTGACAGGTTGAAACTGAAAGGCTTAGAAGATGAATAATCCAAATTACTGAAAGATTAGAAAAAGATTGGATCTTTCTGGAAAAGTGAGTGCTTTATAGAAATCTGTATAAACCACAAATTAAAATATTATCAACATTATCTAACAGCGCAGCAAAGTTAATGTTACATCGAAGGGGGGGAAGTGTCCCTAAAGAGATCTTACTCTAAAGAATGACAGACACTTGAAGATGTCTCTACACAGACTCTGTGGAAAAGCCGGATGAAGAGAAAACTATGTGATATTTTCAGCCAAGTAGACGTGATGACATCTGACTGAATCACTGCACATAACTAATTCTATTTAACATTAGTCACTGAAGACAAAACAACTCATGCAGATTGCAGGTGTGCTATTTTTTTTGCCATGTCATATACACAAAGAAGCGCTGCAGACTCAAGGGGGCATAGTCTAAAGAACACCTTGTTGAAGCTTCTTCAATACAAGTACAGGGGTTACATTTGTCTTACTGTGTCAAATAATGTCAGAGAGAGTAATAAATAATAGATGAGGTGGATGATATGTCTTGACCTAAACATTTTTGACAAAATTATTTGAATGTGTTCTTAGATTGTCAGTGTATTATTACTGTCTCTAAATTACCTTGTGCTGTGTGGACTGAGCAATACTGGAAAACATGTGTAATTTATGTGTTTTATTCCAATTTTGACATGATTGTTATGCCAGAAAGCTTTTTGGGTAGACTTTTAAAACTATTTACTGCATGAACTCTTGATTTTGCTCTTGGAATATATCATTTCATTAATTAAGAGATTCAAGTTACATTACTTCATGTCTATCTACTAGATTATGTAAATAGCTCTGTTATTACCAAATCATGTACTATTTTTATTTTTCTAAAGATTTAGATCCCAAAGCCATAATTTAAATGGAAAATTATAGAAGAGAAAAAGCTATTTGGAGCATCCCATTCTTAGCTATGTATTAAATAAAGCTGTCCTGCTCTTAGTATCTTTTTCAATTTATTTTTCTTGGCTTTGGTCATAGTTCAGTAACATTCAGGAGAAAGTTATATGATAACTAATGTGACATAGAAAACCCATTACTCACACTGCCAAATTTATCAGAAAAGAAAAAAAAAAACCTTTCCTTAGAAATACATTATAAATTCAAATAAACAAATATAGCTTAGGTTATTTTTGACAGGCATATAATTTTTAGCTCCTGATCATTAGCTTTAGTAATCATTAGCTTAATGAAAAATAAAATATTTATAATATTGGAAATATAAGCCACAAATCAAATAGTTGCAAAACTGTAAGTTCTTCTGAATCTACTGACTCCTCCTGCCAAAAAATAGTTCCAAATATCCATAGCATTAATATAGACCTTAATGATTTTTAAAAAAACATTTTATTTATTTACTTGACAGAGAAAAAGAGAGCATAAGCAGGGGGAGCAGAAGAGGGAGAATGAGAAGCAGGCTCTCTCTCAGCTAACAAGGAGCCTGACATGGGGCTAGATCCTAGTGCCCTGGGATCATGACCTGAGCTGAATGAAGGCAGACCCTTAACCAACAGAGCTACCCACGTGCCCTCTTAATGATTTTTATATGAACAATGGATTCCATATTCAATATTAGGTGATGTGGGAATTTAGGATTTCCATTGCAAACACCTGTGTGAACTTTAAAAGTTTCCAAAGTAATATTTGCAGGATTCCATTTTCCTTAGCCAAAATGTTTACTGATACTGACCGTCCTGGTAATGTTAACTATGCATTTGAATGCTAAAAAAAAAAAAAAAAAAAAAAAAAAAACTCTTCTTTTTTTAGACAAGTTTTAGGTTTACTTCAAAATTGAGAGGAAAGAACAGAGATTTCTCATAATCTCCTTGTCCATACACATGCATAGTCTCCCTCATTATCAATTTCACTCACCAGAATGATACCTTCATGTCATAATTACCCAAAGTCCATCGTTTACCATAGGGTTCACTCTTGGTGTTTTACTATCTATGGACTTGGATAAATGTACAATGACATATATCCATCATTATAATATCATACAGAGTATTTTTGTTGCCCTAAAACTCCTCTGTTCTCTGCCAATGCATCTCTCCCAACCTCCCTCCCAACCCTAGCAATCTCTGATCTTTTTACTGTCTCCATAGCTTTACCTTTTACAGAGTATCATATAGCTGGAATCCTGCAGTATTGCCGCCTTGTCAGATTGCCGTCTTTCACTTAGTAACATTCATTTAAGGTTCCTCATGTCTTTCCATATCTTGATAACTAATTTCTTTTTAGCACTAAATATTCCATTGTCTGGAAGTACCACAGCTTATATAGCCACTCATCTATTGAAGGATATTTTGGTTGCTTCCAAACTTCGACAATTATCGATAAAGCTGCTATAAACATCTGTGTTTTTGTGTGGATATTAGTTTTTTGACTCCTTTGGCTAAATATCAATGAGCACATTTGCTGGATTGTATGGTAAAAGTATGTTTAGTTTTATAAGAAATCATCAAACTATCTTCTAAAATAGCTGCACAATTTTTGCATATCTACCAGCAATGAATGAGGGTTCCTATTGCTCCACAACCTCATTAGCATTTGGTGTTATCAGTGTTTCTGACTTTGGCCATCCTAGTAAGTGTGTGGTAGTATCTCATTATTGTTTAATTCAAATTTCCCTGGTAGCATGTAATGGTGGAAAACCTTTCCATATGCTATTTGCCATCAGCCTATCTTCTTTGGTGAGATGTCTGTTAGGGTCTTTGACCGATTTTTAAAATCTACTTGTTTGTTTTCTTGTTGGTGAGTTTTAAGAGTTCTTTATTTTGAATAACAGTCCTTTATCAGATGGATTTTTTTTAGATTTTATTTATTTATTCATGAAAGAAGGCAGAAAGAGGCAGAGACACAGGCAGAGGGAGAAGCAGGCTCTATGCAGAGAGCCTGATATGGGACTCAATCCCGGGACTCTAGGATCACGCCCTGAGTCAAAGGCAGGAGCTAAACCGCTGAGCCACCCAGAGATCTCTTATCAGATGGATCTTTTGCAAGTATTTCTCCCAGTCTGCAGCTTATCTTATCATTCTCTTGTGACAGTGTCTTTTATAGGACAGATGTTTTTAATTTTAATGAAGTCCAGTTTGTCAATTATTTATTCCATGGACTGTGCCTTTGATGTTGTATCTAAAAAGATACACCATATGCAAGGTTATCTGGATTTTCTCTTGTTAGCTTCTAGGAGTTTATAGTTTTGCATTTTAAGTTTAGGTCTATGATCTAGTTTGAATCAGTTTTTGTGAAAGGTGTAAGGTCTGTTTTGTCATTGTTTTGCATGTGGATGTCCAGTTGTTTCAGCACCATTTGTTGATGGAACTATCTTTACTCAATTGTATTACCTTTGCTCCTTTGTCAAAGGTCAGTTGATATATTTATGTGGGTCTATTTCTGGGCTCTTTATTCTGTTACATTGACCTATCATTTCACCAGTACCACACTATCTTGATTACTACAACTTCATAGTACATCTTTTTTTTTTAAGATTATTTATTTATTTATTCATAGAGACACAGAGAGATAATGAGAGGCAGAGACACAGGCAGAGGTAGAAGCAGGCTCCATGCAGAGAGCCTGATATGGGACTCGATCCAGGGTCTCCAGGGCTGCAGGCGGCACTAAACCGCTGCGCCACCGGGGCTGCCCCATAGTACATCTTGACATCAGATAGTGTCAGTCCTCCAGCTTTGTTCTTCTCTTCAACATTGGGTTGGCTAGTCTTTGGTCTTTTGCTTCTCTCTATAAACTTTATAATCAGTTTGTCAATAGCCACAAGATAACTTGCTGGGAATTGGATTGGGATTGCATTGAAATATAGATCAGCTTGGGAAGAATTGACACGTTGGCTATATTGAATCTTCCTACCAATGAACATGGAATATATCTCTATTTATGTAGCTCTTTTTTGATTACCTTCATCAGAGTTTTGTAGTTTTTCTTATATAGATTTTGCTAGATTTGTACCTAAGTATTTCATTTGCAGGGAGGGGGTCTAATGTAAATGGTATTGTGTTTTAAATTTCATATTCCACTTGTTCACTATTGGTATGTAAGAAAGCATTGACTTTTTTATATTGTACTGCAACTTAGCTATAATTGATTATTGGTTCCAGAGAGGCTTTTTCCCCAATTATTTTGGATTTTATACCTAGATGATCATGTCATCTGTGAAGACAGTTTTATATCTTCCCTCCCAATCTGTATACATTTTATCTCTTTTTCTTGCCTTATTGCATTACCAAAGACTTACGATGTTGAAAAGGAATGGTGAGAGAGAGCATCCCTGCCTTGTATCTGACCTTAGTGGGAAAGCTTTGAGTTTCTTCTTACCATTAAGTATGATGTTGGCTTTAGTTTTTTTTTTTTTTTTTTTTTGTGGTTAGTCTTTATCAAGTTAAGAAAGTTCTCCATATTCTTAGTTTATTAGTGTTTTTATCATAAGTAGGACTTGGATTTTGTCAAATGATTTTTATGCATCTATTGATATGATCACATGATTTTACTTTTTTAAATCGGTTGATGTGGTTTATGTTAATTTATTTTTTGGATGTTTTGAGCCAACACTGTATTCCTATGACAAATCCTAGTCATAACATATAATTTCTTTCACACATTTTTGGATTTGGTTTGCTCATATTTTTGTTGAGGATTTTTGCATTTATGTTCATGAGAGGTATTGATCTGTCATTTTCTTTTTTTCGTAATGTATTTTCTGGTTTTAGTATTAGGGTAATGCTGACTTCATAGAATGAGTTAGAAAGAATTCCCTTTGCTTCTATCCTCTGAAAAATATTATAGAGAATAGGTGTAGCTCTTAAATGTTTGGTAGAATTTACCAGTGAACCCACTGGGCTTCTGTTTTGGAATGTGATGAATTATTGATTCAATTCCTTAAATAAACATAGGCCTATATATTATAGGCCTATATCGGATAATCTGTTTCTTCTTGTGTGAGTTTTGGCAGCTGTATCATTCAAGGAATTAGTCCATTTCATCTAGGGTATCAGATTTGTGGGCATAGAGTTGTTCATAGTATTATTATCCTTTTAATTTCCATGAGATCTATAATGATTATCCTTTCATTTTTGATATCAGAAATTTGTGTCTTGTCCTTTTTGTCTTAGTTAATCTAGCTAGATGTTCAGTGAATTTACTGATTTCCTTAAAGAAATCAGTAAATTTCTTTTGGTTTCATCTATTTCCTCTACTGATTTCCTGCTTTCAATTTCATTGATTACTGCTCTAATTCTTATTATTTATTTTCTTCTACTTACTTTAGAAATAGTTTACTCTTTTTTTTCTAGTTTCCTAATGTGGAAATTTAGATGATTAGTTTTAGGTCTTTCTTCTTTTCTAATATATGCATTCAGTGTCACAAATTTTCATCTAAGCACTGCTTTTACTGCATTCCACAAATTTAGATAAATTATGCTTTCATTTTCACTCAGTTCAAAATATTTTAAAATTTCTTTAGATCTTTGACCTATTTATTTAGAAGTATGTAATTTAATCTCTTCCTATTTGGAGATTTTTTCCAGTTATTTTTTGTTATTGATTTCTAGTTTGATTCCACTGTGGTCTGAGAGCAGATATTTTATTATTTCTATTCTTTTTAAAAAGATTTTATTATTTGAGAGAGAGAGTACACACATGTACATGACAGAGAGAGTGCACAGAGGGAAGGGGAGAAGCAGACTCCCTGCTGAGCAGAGAGCTTGACTCAGGCTTGATTGCAGGACCCTGAGATCTTAACCTGAGCTGAAGGCAGACGCTTAACAGACTGAGTCACTCAGATGCCCCAATTTCTATTCTTTTAAATTTGTTAAAGTATGTTTTATGGCTCAGAATATTTTAGTGAATGTTGTGAAAAATATGTGTATTCTACTGTTGTTGGATGAAGTAATGCATAGGTGTGAGTTGTATCTAGTTGATTGATGATGTTGTTGAATTCATCTGGGTCCTTACTGAATTTGTCTGATGAATCTGTCCATTTCTGATAAAGTGATGTTGAAGTCTGTGACTATGATAGTGGAGTTATCTATTTCTCCTTGGCAGTTCTATCAGTTTTTGCCTTACATAGTTTGATGCTCTGTTGTTAGATGCATCCACATTAAGGATTGTTGCATCTTTTTCGAGGCCCCTTTATTACTACACAATGTCCTTCTTTCTCTGATAACTTTCCTAATACTGAAGTCTGCTGAGTTATGAAATTAATATAGCTACTGCTGTTCTTTTACTGTCAGCATGGTATATTTCTCTATCCATTTACTTTACATCTGTATGTGTCTTTATATTTAAAGTGGTTTCATATAGATATATAATTTGTTTTTTGATCCACTCTGATAATCTCTTTGATTTCTGCATTTACATTGACATTCATAGTGATAATTGATATAGTTGGATTCATACCTCCCCTATTTGTTAATATTTTCTGTTTGTTGCTCTTGTTTTTGGTTCCTAATTTTTTGTCTCTCATTCTTTTTCTGCCTTTTGTGGTTTTAATCAAGCATTTTATATGATTTCATTTTCTCTTCTTGGAGAATGTCATACTTCTTTTTAATTTTTTTTTAGTGTTTGCTCTTGAGTTTGTAATATACATTACAACAAATCCAAGTCTACTTTCAAATAACACTATACTATTTCACTCATAGTATAAATACCTTATAATAACAAAATGATCTTCTTTCCTCCCATACCTTGTGTCATTGCTATCATTCATTTTAAATATAAAAGTATTAATAAATATTTGCATATACATAAATTACATGTATATTTGAATACTTTGTTGCTAATATACTTAATCTAACAGGTAACAGTTTGTTCAAAATACAATTATTCCTTGATGCTTTTCCTTACTTCATGTAGGTTTAAGTTTCTGACATAATATTTTTTTCTCTAGAGAACTTCTTTAACATTTCCTGTAAGGCAGGTCTACTGGCAACAAATACCCTCAATTTGTTTGAGAAAGTCTTTTCTTCTCCTTCACTTCTAGGATAATTTCACAGGGTACAGAATTCTAGGTTGGTGAGTTTTGTTTTGTTTTGTCTCTCAACACTTTAAATATCTCACATCACTTTCTTCTTGCTTGCATGGTTTCTGAGGATAAATCAGATGTAATTCTTATCTGGAGATAAATCTCACAATATTGTGGGGACCTCTCTGCCTGGGTTTCCCTAAAGTTTGTCACACAGAGTTGTCCATACCAAGACTTCAGAAATGTATCAATTGCAGTTAGGTTTTCCTGTCCTGACCTGTTTCCTATGGTGGTTTGTGAGTCTCTGCTCCAGTCTTGTGACTCCCTGTATTTGCTCACCTGTCTCCCTAATTTCATAAACAGTGGTTTTCCCTGTGTCCTTACCTCTCTTAGGGATCCAAATGGAGTTATTGATCTTTCAGCTTGTCAGCTTTTCACTTGTTAGGACTCTGTTCACCAGTGTAGAACCCCCCTTTTTAAAGAAAGATTATTTTTGAGAGAGAGAGAGAGGAAGAAAGGGAAGGGGTAGAGGGAGAGGGAGAGACAGAGAATCCCAAGCAGACTCTGCACTGACTGTGGAGCCCCACCCAGGGCTCAATCCTACAACCTCAAGATCATGACATGAGCTGAGACCAAGAGTCAGATACTTAACCGACTGAGCTACCCAGGCACCCCGGAACTCTTTTTAACTATAAGATTTCTCTCTTTAGTTAAATTCATCTTATGCTTTGTAATCTCTTAAAAGGATTGATTAAATATACAAATAATTATTTATTCATAGTAAAATTGAGGCTTACCTTGGAATCATTTCTTGCAGGGTATTTTATGTAACTAAAAAAATAGGGCAATGAATTTCAACTCTGTCCCTGATGACCTGTGTGATAAGATCTTAAGCGAGTTACTAAGCCTCAGTTTCCCCATCTGTAAATTAAGGATAATAATATATACTTTAAGCCATTTATTATTCTGTAAATGAATTAATGTATACAAATTGCCAAATAGGACACAGCATAGTGGCTTAGTATGTTATTAGTATTGCTATTTCATATCTGCAGTGCTTTGGAAAATAGCATGATTAATCAATTGACTGGAAGAACATGGCCTAACAGATAACATATAGATCATTTATATTAGCCATGACAGTGTCCATGATGGCTGCTTTGACAATGGAAATCACCACTGTTAATATATGGCTTAAAAGTAGATATCAATTTCTTCACATTGGGCAACTAAAATTTGCCCATAGATTGCACATGAAGTAAGTAATATTTTTATATATTAATATAGGCTTTTTTCCTCCCACTTCTTCCTGCACTAGTTACCTTTTCCTGATCATTTAGGAAATAGAACCTAGAAGGCTGGAGTCAAGACAGACACTACTCAGAATTAAGAAGTCATTTATCAGCTTTGAGCTTCACATTATGCTTTTTAAAGTCTGTAATAGAAACAATTGTTGAAATCATAGCTTTCCTTTGCAGAAAAGGGGCATTTTGAGAGAAGAATTTGTTGAGCCCCAACGCACTGAGAGACTTGAAAGATGTATCTTATACTGGGAATCAGGGTAAAAAAGAATGCATGGGTAGAATTGCAAGTGCCAGAGGTAAAATTTGGCCTGCATATAGAAAGAAAAGAATTAAATATGGCCAGAAGAGGCCTTGTGATTCAGTAAGGAGATTGACCACATTTCCTAGAGAAAAAAACTGCAGGTATAGCATAAACAAAAGGTAATGCTAAAGATCAAGAAGATGGATTACACTTCTGCAGAGGCCAATGAGAATGGCACTTGCACCAGGGCACTTCCCCCATGACAAAACAATATTAAGTGTGTTCCCCTAATCCTTGCCCCAGGAGTTCAATTTACTGCCAGGAAGAAAATAAGGAGAATTCTGAATTGAATGATAACCTCCCCCCCCCCCAAAAAAAAAACTGAGTTCTAAGGCCAAATAGGATGTGACAAAGGCCACTAAGCAGAAGAACTCATATTCTAAGCTAGGTTCAGTTATATGGAGATTTTTAGAATTAATTCATTTTCTAACTTTAGAGTTTGTGACCACGTTGAGATACTATATCCACTTAACTACATGATCAGGCTTGAGGATACCTCAAGTTTTAGTTCTTGGTTAATCTGAAAGCTCCATCATCTGAAATGATTTTCAAGATTAGAAGGAGCAAGGAAAATAAAAATGTTCTTGTTCAAATCTTTCATTTGTCACAAAATTTAAAATAGGTACATGTATTATTGTCATGGGTATTTCAGAAAACTGCACTGAAATTTACTTTCTCAAATAGAGCATATTATCTTAAGCAGATTAAACCTATTTTCATTATATCTTAAATAACTTTTACGAATATAACTCAAGGTGTTAGCTATCACATACAAATGTTTTGAAAACTGTTATAAACTTATCGAGAGTTTAGAAAAGTAGAATTTTTCTTTTATAAACTATAAAATTATGAAGCATAGTTATAAGAACAGCCTTTTAAGTATGCAAAGTAAATTGAAGTATTTTTATATGATCAGCCTTTAAAACTTTCAGTCTTGTCTTCAGCTGAGCATAGTGGGAACTCTCTATGCAGGTTTAACCATTTTTATTTGTAAGTGTATTTCTGAGTCATGCACCACAGCTGATTGTGTTACAGCAAAGCCATTTGAAGTGTTAGCCATAATGAGCCATGCTAATTCATAATAGGATTGTTAATGTTAGACATAACAAGATTATTAATATCAGGTTTTATATCAGCTATCCTCTTAGGCACGAAGAAAGGTGAGGAGAAAATGGACTTGAGATACCTTTTTGATGTTGCTTTGAAAGCATTAAATCCTAAAAGTAAATATTTACAAACCATTATCTTCAATAATATTTTTTCTGTTCCTAAAATTTGATTCAGTGGAGCCACAAGAAGGAGCACTTTTATCTTCATATGAAGAAGCTAAATTTTGAAATGTTGCCATGGACATAGTATATGATTTTCAGTGAGAAAAAAATACACGATTGTCTATACTAGTTAACACTTTTTTTAAGAGCTGGTATTTGCCTTACATGATGTTATAACTTCAATTTTGTCACAGAATAGTATGAAAGAATTTAAGGACGAAAAGTGTTATGCCTTGCAACACTCTAAAATTGTATTATCTAATAACAAAGAAAAAAGGATTGTTACTTTCTGGATAAAAGAAAACATTTAAATACCTGAAGCATTGAACATACAACAACATTATTATAAATGTCAATACTTATGGACCACTGTGAAGGCAGTGGTGAAAAAGCAAGTTTTAATAAAAAGTTTGAAACAATCATTTAAAATACCTTAACAATTTAAATCTTGTAACTTTATATACTTCTTTTCTTCTACATTTTTCCTTCACATGATAGTGAAGGCAATATGTTTATAAACAGGCATTCATCAGTACAAAATATCTTACATACTCAAATATTTATAGGGTCTTCCACTATTTTTCTATAAGTATTTCTTTTTTTTTTTTCTATAAGTATTTCTATCGTCTACCTACTGCTATCAGTTGTAGGCTTGGAAGGCACTTTAGCAAACACATTAACAGATTCAAAAAAAGAGAGTCTGTTATTAAGACAGACCTCTGGTAGTGGATGCTGGTTAAGAATCAAAAGAATTTTCTCAACCTTTTGTCCTATCTTTTTTTTTTTTTTTAAATAGTCTGTGTTCTACATTGCCCTTTGGCCATGTTAATCTTTCATTCCAATGCGTTTCCTTAGTTCAGCTGCAGTTTTTTCTAGTTGGTGAATGTTCCATTGCCATTGTCTTCTATTTGACTGAAGCTTGTTCACCTGACAATGCAAACGCTTAAGAATTGCACTGTATCTCTTATGTTGCACCTATTAAAAGAAGAGTACACATCAACAGGGCTTGAGTAGGTTAAGTAGTAAATAGCCATAAAGGATTTTTAACTACTCTAAAGAAGAAAACACTTGATTAGAAATTACTCATTGTAAATAATAATAGTAATAAAAATAAATGGTAATAAGAACTATTCAACACTTAATACAGGTTAGTAACCATACTGAGAGCTTTTTAGGTATAATTAAATTCTCGTAACACCATATGATGTGGATGGATATTATCTCCATTTTTGTACAAAATAAAACCCCTGAAGATAAAAGAGTTTAAGTAATTAAACCAAGGTTTCACAGCTAACAAGTGATGGTGTTTGAGATCTGAATCCAAGCAAAGCATCTGTGGTGGAGTGCCTCCTAGTTATCAAAGCAGTTACCAGTTAAGAGAAATGGCCTCATTCCCTATAACGTTCATTCACTGAAACATAGACCCATCCATCTCAAAGATCCAGAAGATTATATAGTCATGACAATAGGTAGAGCAGTATATTTATGTTAAGCCAGACGATACTACACTGAAGGCAATGAAGCACGGTAGAAAGAGCAAGGGTTTTGGTGTTAGGTCACAAGAAAGTAAAAGTGACATTAGTGTTGGCTATACAAAAAATACCCAATCATCCTTTTAAAAATAGCTTTATTGAGATATAATTCACATACTATAAAATCCTTCCTTTAAAGTGGACAATTCAATGGGTTCCAGTATATTTACAGAGTTGTCACAATAAATTTTTAGAACATTTTCATTACCTCAGAAATAAGCCTACTACCCATTAGCAGTGACTTTCCATTCCCACACTTCAACTCTTGGCACTAGGCAATTACTGATTTTTCTCTTTATATAGAAATTTGTTTATTCTGGATATTTCTTATAAGTGGAATCATACAATACATTTTGTGACTGGCTTCTTCAACTTAGCATAATCTTTTTTCAGTATAATTTTTATTGCATTCTTAAGGTATCACAAATAAGTCTGAAAAATCATCTGGCATCTTGCTGTTTCTGTTGCTGGACATCTTAGATCTTATTCATCAGCCTGCTGAACTGTTCCTTTTTCAGAAACAAAGGTACCATGCAAAAATTTTCTGATATCCTTGTTTTTAACAGTTATCATTTGCTAAATCAAAGCAGCTGAGTTCGAAACAAGTTCAATGTCATTTCCTTCAAGAATTAACTATTTTGGGGCTTGAGATACAGAACAAGCAACACCTGGCCTCATCCGAACCCTGCGAATATATTTTTCACCTAAGAAATTTCGGATTTCAACACGAGAACCATTCTGAATAACAATGTTGATGGGAAAGTGAGCATACAACGACCTCATCTTGTAATGGAAGCCCAGTGTAATGCCCTTGATCATGTTCTGTACGTGACTACAGATCGTGTAAACGGTAGCCAGTTGTTTTCTATTTCCCCACTATTTGTCAATTCGGAGCCTCTTCTTCTTTACAAGAAGACAGAGTTCTACATTGATGTGATTGAAGTCCCTTTGCAGGGTTCCTCTGGGGCCCTTCATGATCACAGTGTGTCCCTTCAGGGTGATGTCAACATTTTCTGGAATGTCAACAGTCTGATTGCTGAGAATGGTTTTCATTCTCGCAATAGATGTGGCAAAGAAAGCATAACCTTTATAAGGGCCTTCCATGTTGTAACAAGTATTCGAATCTCATTCCTTTTTCTTGCCAAATAATATTCCACTCTAGGGTCTATACCTAAGGAGGGATCATATGGTAACTCTATGTTCAACCATTCGAGGAATTGTCAGACTGTTTTCCATAGTGACTGCACCATTTTTACAGTCCCATGATTGCTGTGTAAGGGTTCAAATCTCTTCACATCTCTCTGCTTTTCCCTCAGCAAAGGTTATTACCTTTCTAAGTTCCTCCCTTAGCTCACAGCTTCTTTGCCTTTATTATGCCATGGGTTCTTTATTATGCCATGGGTAGTATGGTGAAGGCTGTGGACACTTTAGAATAATGTTTTTAATGCATAAAATAAAACATACACAATTACAAAGTAAATCAATTATATTGAAACACAATTATGCAGCAGTAGCAGTAGCAGCAGCAGCAGCAGCAAAAGCAGGGGAAAAGGGACCAAGACACTCTAAGTATTTCAAAGTATTCCTACAAAAACAAAGTGAAAACTTGTCAACTAAAAATTCACATAAATTCCCATAGATCTTATGTCTTCTTAAGTCTCCAGTTTTTGTTAATTCTGTAAATTCAGGTAATTCACTGAAACTGGTGAACTAGGCCTGCTGATACGTTGGCAAAATAGTGACTTGAAATGGATTAGAAATAAATTAGTATAAGCTAATACTAGATATGAAACTATATTCAAAAGATGTTTAAAATATTGAATATATTTCCATATAAAATGTATATCCACTATATACATTTATATAATATATATATTCATTGGTATATCCAATAGAATATATTCATAGGGAGAGTATAGTCTCAAAATATGTCCATACTCCTATTCGTAGAATATATACATAGAAATAAAATAAATAACTAAAACAGATTTTTGGTTAATCAGTAAATTTGGTCAGTTGCATAGTAGTATGTTTCTAAAATTATTCTTCAGTAGTTAGACTATGAAATTAATGCACAGTGGATCAGAGTGGAGATGTTCAAAGTCCGGTTAGGGAGGCTCCAGATCATCAGTCATAGCTAGATGTCACAGAAGAGAGTAATACATCTCAAGAAAAAATATATCATTAAAAGAGGTTTTGTGAAGAATGCAGTCCATACATAGGAAGGTGAAGGAGTCATGTGCTGGCAGGGACTATTTACCTGACATGTATAACTCTGATATAGAGATTGGCTCCTTGAGCACCCAGGGCCAGAGACCAAGAACATTCAAACTCAGATGACCGGCTTGATTTCCATGCTCACTAATTAAACTTGTGATTATTTGGCTTCCAATGTAGTTTCCTTACAGGCAGAAGAAGCCCTAATGACTGACATGGTTATGTGGCTTCCCTGAAAGTTTTATTATAAATTAATAAGCTGGTATTTGAATTTTATACATCAGTTTCTTGTAAATTCTACTGGCATTTCTCCATGTCTACCTAACTCTGGGATACTAACAAGATTAAGTTTCTAAGTTCACAAGGCTAAGTGCAGTTTTGGCCAAGAAGTGACTTTATTTTTTTCACATGCCAATATTTCATTTACCTTATTTTATTTTAATTCCAGTTAGTTAACATATAGTGTTATGTTAGTTTCATGCGTACAATATACTGATTCAACAATTCTATACATCACTAGTGCTCATCACCACAGGTGCATTCCTTAATCCCCATCACCTATTTCACCCATCTCCCCATGTACCTCCCCCGTGGTAACTAACTGAAATTTAAATAAAAACTTGAAACAAAACAAACCCAAACACACACAAAAAACAAATAAAGCAGACACACACACACACAACAAATGAGTAAAGGAAAAAGAGAGAGAGAGAGAGACAAGAAGTGACTTTTATAAAAGCAAAGGTTGCAATATGAGCCTTCTTGAAAGCCAGCCATTTGTTCAGCTTCTACTGGTAACATTCAGACATTATGTGTCTTAATATTCAAACCTGAATATCTATAGGCACGAAAGATGTAAATGGTTCTTTAGAGAACAAAGCTTTTTGCCTCTAGGAAGTGGATGGGCTACTACTCTCTTCATTAGTTCCTGTTGCTGGCTAACCAATAATAAGAGTAATAGTGAAGGAGTGGTACCCACAAAACACAGTGGCAAAAAGAAAGCAAGGCCCTATGTAAGCCAAATCTGACCTCATTCCCTACTTTTTTTCTTTGTTCCCTCCCTCCATTCTAACTACACTGTTCCATTCTCTGAGCCCAGTTATGTTCTCCTCTTAAGTTCTTTGCACTTGCTTTTTCTTTTTCTGGAAAGCTCTTCCTCAGATCTGCATGCCTTGCTCCCTCATTTCTTTTAGGATTTTGCTGAAAAAGAGCTCAGTAAAGCTTTTGATGGCTGCAAGATCTAATATTTCACCTTCTCTCTCCCTGCAATACATATATTACATTATTCCCTTCTCTGCTCCATTTTTTTGTCCTTAATCCTATCCTTAGCTAACATGCTGTATGTTTTACATACCTTATGTCTGTCTCTCTAACTAGAATGCAAGTTCAGGAAGACATATATTATTAGAAGGAGTTTTGTGAAAAATGTAGCACACAGATAGGAAAGTGAAGGAGCTATATGCTATTTTATTCACCACTCCATTGTCAGAACCTAAAAGAGTAACTAGCACATAGTAGGAGCTCAATAAATGCATTGAATAAGTTACTGAATAAATACATGAATAAAATGACAGCTTTTGGAAATCAAATGACTGCTACTGAATGTAGTTTCCTTACAGGCAGAAGAAGCCCCGTTATATAAAATGTATTGCTAAATTCTGTATTGTTCAGAATGTAACAAAGACTTAGAAAATTTCATTGTTTTGCCATGGAGAATATGCTGCACTTAAAAGACTTGGAGCTCACTGGTTTGAACATGTTGTGTAACTTCTCTTTGCTTTAGTTGTTTAATCTAAAAAGAATGGATAAATATATTTACAGAAATATAAATACATAGATTTTTAAGGCTGGTTAAAAGACTTTGACAAATATATACAGCCATGTTCTGTGTGTCAGTAGTTTATTCTTTTTATCACTGAATAGTATTCAATTATATGGATATTCAATTTGTTTATCCATTCCACTTTTGAGGGACATTTGTAGTGTTTCTCTTTGGGGGCTATTATGAATAAAGCTTCTATGAATATTCATATGCAAGTTTTGTCTTAAAGACATACATTTTCTTTTTTCTTAAGTAAACACCTAGGGATGGAATTGCTGAGACATAGAATAGGTATATGCTAACTTTCTAATAAACTGACGGATCATTTTCTAAAGCAGTTATACCATTTTATAATCTCACCAAAAGAGCAAAGGATTTCCAGTTGCTCCACACCCTTGATAACATTTGGTATTATTCATTGTAGTTTTAACCTTTCTATTGTATGAAATGATATCCTATTGTGATTTTAATTTTCGTTTCCTTGGTGGTTAAAGATGCTGAGCATCTTTTCATGTACTTACTGGCCATCCTATGTCTTCTGTAAAGTTTCTATTTACATCTTTTACCCATTTTTAAAATGTATTACAAGAGTTCTTTATATAGGCCCTTGATATAAGTCTTGTCTCAGCTCTATTGTATTGCAAATATTTTTACTTCTATGATTTTGTCTTTTCATTTTGTTTTGTTTTGTTTTTTTAGGCAGGTAGGTGGGGGGCATAAGTAGAATCCTAAGCAGGCTCCGCATTGGGCATGGGGCTCACAACTCTAAGATCATGCATGACCTGAGCCAAAATCAAGAATTGGATGCCTGATTGAGCCACCCAGGCACCTCTGTCTTTTCATTTTTTGATAGTGTTTTTTAGAATGAGGTTTCAAAGTTAAGATTCAATGTATTATTTTTTTCCATTGAATTCTAAGAAATCTTTGCTTAACCCAAATCTTAATGAAGATATTCTCCTATTTTTTTTTAAGAAGCTTTACAGTTTTAGCTTTTATGTTTAGATTTCTATTTCAAATGCAGTGTTACATGTTGTGAAGTAGGCATAGGGGTTCATCATTTCCAGACAGATATCCAGTTGTTCCAGCATCATTTATGGTAAGGCTTTTGTTTCTTCATAGAATTATCTTAACATCTTTGTCAAATTGATCAAGTGTGATTGATTTTTGAACTGTATTTGGTTCCATTGGGCCATTTATTTATTCCTTCTTAATAATTGTAGATTCATAATAAATTTTAATATCTGAGCAAATATTATAACTTTATTCTTCTTTTTCAAGTTTGTTTTGGCTAACTAAATCCTTTGCATATGCATATAAATTTTAGAAAAGCTTGTCAATTTCTACAAAAAATACCTACTGAGATTTTTTTATAAAATGGTATGTAACCTATAGATCATTTTTTGGAAAAGTTGATTGAGTTTTATAGATAAGTTACTGAGTTTTATAGATCATGAACATAATGTATCATTCCATCTGTTTAGTGGTCTTTTATTTATTAATATTATTATTGTAGACGTTTTATAGATTTTTCATAAAATTTTTTAGCAAATATTTTGGTTTTTTTAGCATCAATGAAGAGTTTTCTTATTTATTTATTGACTTATTTGTTTGTTTTATTGGAGTTCAATTTGCCAACATATAGCATATCACCCAGTGCTCCTTCCGTCAAGGTCCCCCCTCAGTGCTTGTCACCCAGTCACCCCCAACCCCCCACCCACCTCCCTTTCCACTACCCCTTGTTCATTTCCCAGAGTTAGGAGTCTCTCATATCTTTTACTCATCTCACCTTCCAGTTGTTTGTTGCTACTACATGAAATCTATATAGAAATACAAATGATTTTTTATCTTAACCTCTTATCCTGTGACCTTACTAATTTGACTTATTAGTCTTTTTGTAGATTCCTTAGGATTTTCTACATAAGCAATCATGCTGTCTGTAAACATAATTTTATGTCTTTCAATCATTATACCCTATTTTCTCTGGTCTTATAGCAATAATTAGGACCTCTAATATAATGTTACATAGAAGAGGTAGGGTAATATACCTTTGCCTTGTTTCCAATCTTCAGGGGAAAACCATTCAACGTTTTACAGTAAATATGTTGATAGCTGTAAGTTGTGTTATAGATGCCCTTAATCAGGTTGAGAAAATTTCCTTCTATTCTTAATTTGCTGAGAGTTGTTATTATGAATGGATGTTGAATTTTGTCTAAATGCTATTCCTGCAACTATTAAATAGTTGATTATTTCTTTTTAACTCGTTTGATTTTGTAAATGTACTGAATTACATTATTTACTTTTGAACGGTAAAAATCAAAACTTTCTCTCTATACACACACACACACACACACACATATTTGAACTCAATTTGAAAATATTTCATGAGGGACTTTTGCATCTATGCTCATAAAGGACATTGGTCTCTAATTTCTTTTCTGGTAATGTCACTTTTGTTTGTTTTTTTTATATCAGGGTTATTCTGGCCTCCTCAAATGAGTTGGGAAGAGTTCCCTCTTCCATTGTCTGAGTTTGTATAGACTGAGTGTTAATTCTTCTTTGAATATTTGATAGAATTCACCAGTAATGACATGTCAGTCTGAAGTTTTTCTTATGGGGAAGGTTTTACTGATAAATTCAATTTCTTATTTCTTTTTTTAAAGATTTTATTTATTTATTCATAAGAGAGACACAGAGAGAGGCAGAGACACAGGCAGAGGGGAGAAGCAGGCTTTCTGCGGGGAGCCTGATGTCCCAGGACTCCAGGATCACGCCCTGAGCCAAAGGCAGATGCTCAACCACTGAGCCACCCAGGTGCCCTAATAAATTCAATTTCATTGATTCTTACTTCAACTATTTACAAAGCTTAACTTGAAATGGATCATAGGCCTAAACATATAATTTCTTCTGTTGGTTATATATGTGTTTTTCTAAAAATTTGTCCATTTCATTTAAGTTGTCAAATTTATTGACATATAATTGTTCATAATAGGTTTTTATCACCTTTATTAGTCTACAGGACCTGAAGTAGTGTCTCTACTGTTTTCTTTCTTTTCTTGATCCATATTGCTATGGTTTATCAATTGTATTAGTCATTTCAGTTTTAGTTTTTTTAACTTTCTCTCCTGTTGTTTTCTGTTTTCTAATGATTTCTGCTATTTATTATTTCATTTTTTCCAGTTGATTTTGGCTGAATTTATTTTTATATTCCTAGTGTCTTACAGTAGAAACCTAAATAATTACTTTTAAAGCTTATTTTCTTTTCTAATATAGGCATTTAAATATGTAAAGTTTCCTCTAAACACTGCTTTAATTACAACTCACAATTTTTCAAATGTGTTTTCATTATCATTGAATTTCAAATATTTTCCAACTCTTGTGATTTCTTGACTCATGGGTTATTTAGAATTATAATGCTCAATTTTGAAATATTTAGTATTTTGTAGCCATTTTATGGCTATTGATTTCTAATTGAATTCTTCTGTTTTTAAGAGTATCAAATTCTTTGAAAGGGGGAGGAGCAAGATGGCGGAAGAGTAGGGTCTCCAAATCACCTGTCTCCACCAAATTACCTAGAAAACCTTCCAATCATCCTGAAAATCTATGAATTCGGCCTGAGATTTAAAGAGAGACCAGCTGGAATGCAACAGTGAGAAGAGTTCGCGCTTCTATCAAGGTAGGAAGACGGGGAAAAAGAAGTAAAGAAACAAAGGCCTCCAAGGGGGAGGGGCCCCGTGAGGAGCCGGGCTGAGGCCGGGGCAAGTGTCCCCAGGACAGGAGAGCCCCGTCCCGGAGGAGCAGGAGCTGCACCGACCTTCCCGGGCGGAAAGGGGCTCCCGGGGAGGTGGAGCAGGACCCAGGAGGAAGGGGATGCCCGCGGGCTCCCTGGAACAGTAACAGAGCAACTGCGCGCCCAGGAGAGTGCGCCGAGCTCCCTAAGGGCTGCAGCGCGCACAGCGGGACCCGGAGCAGCTCGGAGGAGCTCGGGCGGCGGCTCCACAGAGGGGGCTGCGGGACGGGAGTAGCTCGGAGGGGCTCGGGCAGAGGAAGAGGCTCCGTGCAGAGGGGCCTGCGCGGTTCCAGGAGCAGCTCAGGGGGCTCGGGCGGCAGCTCCGCGGAGGGGGCTGCGCGGCCCGGGAGCGCGAATCCAACAGCGCAGGACCCGGAGCACAGGGCGCCGGGACACAGCCCAGGATCCCGCCTCCCCCGGGACAGGCAGAGGCCGGGAGGGCCCAGGACAGCGAGGACGCTCCTGCCCCAGCTGAGCAGATCAGCGGACCGGCCCGGAGCCTCCAGGCCCTGCAGACGGAGTTCCTGCCGGAGCTGAATCCAGGTTTCCAGAGCTGCCCCGCCACTGGGGCTGTTCCTCCTGCGGCCTCACGGGGTAAACAACCCCCACTGAGCCCTGCACCAGGCAGGGGCACAGCAGCTCCCCCAAGTGCTAACACCTGAAAATCAGCACAACAGGCCCCTCCCCCAGAAGACCAGCTAGACGGACAACCTCCAGGAGAAGCCAAGGGACTTAAAGTATACAGAATCAGAAGATACTCCCCGGTGGTTCTTTTTTTGTTTTGTTTTGTTTTGTTCTGTTTTGTTTTGCTTTTTGATTTGTTTCCTTCCCCCACCTTTTTTTTTCTCCTTTCTTTTTCTTTCTCTTTTTCTTCTCTTTTTTTTTTCGTTTTTTTTTCTTCCCTTTTTTTTCTCTTTCTCTTTTCTTTCCTTCTTTCTTTCCTCTCTTTTTCTCTTATTCCCAATACAACTTGCTTTTGGCCACTCTGCGCTGAGCAAAATGACTAGAAGGAAAACCTCACCTCAAAAGAAAGAATCAGAAACAGTCCTCTCTCCCACAGAGTTACAAAATCTGGATTACAATTCAATGTCAGAAAGCCAATTCAGAAGCACTATTATACAGCTACTGGTGGCTCTAGAAAAAAGTATAAAGGACTCAAGAGACTTCATGACTGCAGAATTTAGAGCTAATCAGGCAGAAATTAAAAATCAATTGAATGAGATGCAATCCAAACTAGAAGTCCTAACGACGAGGGTTAACGAGGTGGAAGAACGAGTGAGTGACATAGAAGACAAGTTGATAGCAAAGAGGGAAACTGAGGAAAAAAGAGACAAACAATTAAAAGACCATGAGGATAGATTAAGGGAAATAAACGACAGCCTGAGAAAGAAAAACCTACATTTAATTGGGGTTCCCGAGGGCGCCGAAAGGGACAGAGGGCCAGAATATGTATTTGAACAAATTCTAGCTGAAAACTTTCCTAACCTGGGAAGGGAAACAGGCATTCAGATCCAGGAAATAGAGAGATCCCCCCCCTAAAATCAATAAAAACCGTTCAACACCTCGACATTTAATAGTGAAGCTTGCAAATTCCAAAGATAAAGAGAAGATCCTTAAAGCAGCAAGAGACAAGAAATCCCTGACTTTTATGGGGAGGAGTATTAGGGTAACAGCAGACCTCTCCACAGAGACCTGGCAGGCCAGAAAGGGCTGGCAGGATATATTCAGGGTCCTAAATGAAAAGAACATGCAACCAAGAATACTTTATCCAGCAAGGCTCTCATTCAAAATGGAAGGAGAGATAAAGAGCTTCCAAGACAGGCAGCAACTAAAAGAATATGTGACCTCCAAACCAGCTCTGCAAGAAATTTTAAGGGGGACTCTTAAAATTCCCCTTTAAGAAGAAGTTCAGTGGAACAGTCCACAAAAACAAGGACTGAATACATATCATGATGACACTAAACTCATATCTCTCAATAGTAACTCTGAATGTGAACGGGCTTAATGACCCCATCAAAAGGCGCAGGGTTTCAGACTGGATAAAAAAGCAGGACCCATCTATTTGCTGTCTACAAGAGACTCATTTTAGACAGAAGGACACCTACAGCCTGAAAATAAAAGGTTGGAGAACCATTTACCATTCGAAAGGTCCTCAAAAGGAAGCAGGGGTAGCCATCCTTATATCAGATAAACTAAAATTTACCCCAAAGACTGTAGTGAGAGATGAAGAGGGACACTATATCATACTTAAAGGATCTATTCAACAAGAGGACTTAACAATCCTCAATATATATGCCCCGAATGTGGGAGCTGCCAAATATATCAATCAATTATTAACCAAAGTGAAGAAATACTTAGATAATAATACACTTATACTTGGTGACTTCAATCTAGCTCTTTCTATACTCGATAGGTCTTCTAAGCACAACATCTCCAAAGAAACGAGAGCTTTAAATGATACACTGGACCAGATGGATTTCACAGATATCTACATAACTTTACATCCAAACTCAACTGAATACACATTCTTCTCAAGCGCACATGGAACTTTCTCCAGAATAGACCACATATTGGGTCACAAATCGGGTCTGAACCGATACCAAAAGATTGGGATTGTCCCCTGCATATTCTCAGACCATAATGCCTTGAAATTAGAACTAAATCACAACAAGAAGTTTGGAAGGACCTCAAACACGTGGAGGTTAAGGACCATCCTGCTAAAAGATAAAAGGGTCAACCAGGAAATTAAGGAAGAATTAAAAAGATTCATGGAAACTAATGAGAATGAAGATACAACCGTTCAAAATCTTTGGGATGCAGCAAAAGCAGTCCTAAGGGGGAAATACATCGCAATACAAGCATCCATTCAAAAACTGGAAAGAACTCAAATACAAAAGCTAACCTTACACATAAAGGAGCTAGAGAAAAAACAGCAAATAGATCCTACACCCAAGAGAAGAAGGGAGTTAATAAAGATTCGAGCAGAACTCAACGAAATCGAGACCAGAAGAACTGTGGAACAGATCAACAAAACCAGGAGTTGGTTCTTTGAAATAATTAACAAGATAGATAAACCATTAGCCAGCCTTACTAAAAAGAAGAGAGAGAAGACTCAAATTAATAAAATCATGAATGAGAAAGGAGAGATCACTACCAACACCAAGGAAATACAAACGATTTTAAAAACATATTATGAACAGCTATACGCCAATAAATTAGGCAATCTAGAAGAAATGGACGCATTCCTGGAAAGCCACAAACTACCAAAACTGGAACAGGAAGAAATAGAAAACCTGAACAGGCCAATAACCAGGGAGGAAATTGAAGCAGTCATCAAAAACCTCCCAAGACACAAGAGTCCAGGGCCAGATGGCTTCCCAGGGGAATTTTATCAAACGTTTAAAGAAGAAACCATACCTATTCTCCTAAAGCTGTTTGGAAAGATAGAAAGAGATGGAGTACTTCCAAATTCGTTCTATGAGGCCAGCATCACCTTAATTCCAAAACCAGACAAAGACCCCACCAAAAAGGAGAATTACAGACCAATATCCCTGATGAACATGGATGCAAAAATTCTCAACAAGATACTGGCCAATAGGATCCAACAGTACATTAAGAAAATTATTCACCATGACCAAGTAGGATTTATCCCTGGGACACAAGGCTGGTTCAATACCCGTAAAACAATCAATGTGATTCATCATATCAGCAAGAGAAAAACCAAGAACCATATGATCCTCTCATTGGATGCAGAGAAAGCATTTGACAAAATACAGCATCCATTCCTGATCAAAACTCTTCAGAGTGTAGGGATAGAGGGAACATTCCTCGACATCTTAAAAGCCATCTATGAAAAGCCCACAGCAAATATCATTCTCAATGGGGAAGCACTGGGAGCCTTTCCCCTAAGATCAGGAACAAGACAGGGATGTCCACTCTCACCACTGCTGTTCAACATAGTACTGGAAGTCCTAGCCTCAGCAATCAGACAACAAAAAGACATTAAAGGCATTCAAATTGGCAAAGAAGAAGTCAAACTCTCCCTCTTCGCCGATGACATGATACTCTACATAGAAAACCCAAAAGTCTCCACCCCAAGATTGCTAGAACTCATACAGCAATTCGGTAGCATGGCAGGATACAAAATCAATGCCCAGAAGTCAGTGGCATTTCTATACACTAACAATGAGACTGAAGAAAGAGAAATTAAGGAGTCAATCCCATTTATAATTGCACCCAAAAGCATAAGATACCTAGGAATAAACCTAACCAAAGATATAAAGGATCTATACCCTCAAAACTATAGAACACTTCTGAAAGAAATTGAGGAAGACACAAAGAGATGGAAAAATATTCCATGCTCATGGATTGGCAGAATTAATATTGTGAAAATGTCAATGTTACCCAGGGCAATATACACGTTTAATGCAATCCCTATCAAAATACCATGGACTTTCTTCAGAGAGTTAGAACAAATTATTTTAAGATTTGTGTGGAATCAGAAAAGACCCCGAATAACCAGGGGAATTTTAAAAAAGAAAACCATATCTGGGGGCATCACAATGCCAGATTTCAGGTTGTACTACAAAGCTGTGGTCATCAAGACAGTGTGGTACTGGCACAAAAACAGACACATAGATCAGTGGAACAGAATAGAGAATCCAGAAGTGGACCCTGAACTTTATGGGCAACTAATATTCGATAAAGGAGGAAAGACTATCCACTGGAAGAAAGACAGTCTCTTCAATAAATGGTGCTGGGAAAATTGGACATCCACATGCAGAAGAATGAAACTAGACCACTCTCTTTCACCATACACAAAGATAAACTCAAAATGGATGAAAGATCTAAATGTGAGACAAGATTCCATCAAAATCCTAGAGAAGAACACAGGCAACACCCTTTTTGAACTCGGCCACAGTAACTTCTTGCAAGATACATCCACGAAGGCAAAAGAAACAAAAGCAAAAATGAACTATTGGGACTTCATCAAGATAAGAAGCTTTTGCACAGCAAAGGATACAGTCAACAAAACTCAAAGACAACCTACAGAATGGGAGAAGATATTTGCAAATGACATATCAGATAAAGGGCTAGTTTCCAAGATCTATAAAGAACTTCTTAAACTCAACACCAAAGAAACAAACAATCCAATCATGAAATGGGCAAAAGACATGAACAGAAATCTCACAGAGGAAGACATAGACATGGCCAACATGCACATGAGAAAATGCTCTGCATCACTTGCCATCAGGGAAATACAAATCAAAACCACAATGAGATACCACCTCACACCAGTGAGAATGGGGAAAATTAACAAGGCAGGAAACCACAAATGTTGGAGAGGATGTGGAGAAAAGGGAACCCTCATACACTGTTGGTGGGAATGTGAACTGGTGCAGCCACTCTGGAAAACTGTGTGGAGGTTCCTCAATCAGTTAAAAATATACCTGCCCTACGACCCAGCAATTGCACTGTTGGGGATTTACCCCAAAGATACAAATGCAATGAAATGCCGGGACACCTGCACCGCGATGTTTATAGCAGCAATGGCCACGATAGCCAAACTGTGGAAGGAGCCTCGGTGTCCATCGAAAGATGAATGGATAAAGAAGATGTGGTTTATGTATACAATGGAATATTACTCAGCTATTAGAAATGACAAATACCCACCATTTGCTTCAATGTGGATGGAACTGGAGGGTATTATGCTGAGTGAATTAAGCCAGTCGGAGAAGGACAAACATTATATGTTCTCATTAATTTGGGGAATATAAATAATAGTGAAAGGGAATATAAGGGAAGGGGGAAGAAATGTGTGGGAAATATCAGAAAGGGAGACAGAACGTAAAGACTGCTAACTCTGGGAAACGAACTAGGGGTGGTGGAAGGGAAGGAGGGCGGGGGGTGGGAGTGAATGGGTGACGGGCACTGGGGGTTATTCTGTATGTTAGTAAATTGAACACCAATAAAAAATAAATTAAAAAAAATTCTTTGAAACTTATTACCTAGTATATTATCTTGTTGAATGTTCCATGTGCACCTGAAAATAAAGTACAATCAATAGTTGCATTTTATAAATATTAATTAAGTTAGTAGGCAAGTTGTTCAAATTTTCTATATGTTTACTGATTTTCTCTATTGTTCTATCAATAATTCAAAAAAGTTGTTAAAATCTCCAATGTGATTGTAGATTTGTCTCTTTTTCTTTTTAGTTCTGTCAGTTTCTACTTACGTATTTTGAAACTCTGATAAGGTAAATTCACATTTAGTATTATTATTCCTTTTTTATTAATTGACTGACTCTTTTCAACTTAGGAGTCCATATTCTGAAATCTACTTGATATTAATACAGCCACAACCAGCTTTCTTTTTTTATTTTTTATTTTAATTCCAGTTAGTTACTATGCAGTGTTGTATTAGTTTCTGGTGTACAACACAGTGATTCAGTACTACCATATATCATCCTGTGCTCATCACAAGTGCCTTCCTTCATCCTCATCAACTATCTCACCCCTCCTCCCACCCACTTCCCCATCTGGTAACCATTAGTTTGTTCTCTGTAATTAAGAATATGTTTCTTGATTTCTCTTCCCCTCCATCTCTCTTCCTTTCTTTCCCCTTCCTTGTTTTGTTTCTTAAATTCCACATATAAATGAAATCATACGGTATTTGTCTTTCTCTATTTTGCTTAGAATAATACTCTCTAGCTCTATCCATATTATTGCAAATAGCAAGATTTCATTCTTTTTTACAGCTGAATAATATTCCATTATAAATTGTATGCAATTCTTCTTTATCTATTCATCAACTGATGGGCACTTGGGCTGCTTCCATATGGTTATTATAAATAATGCTGCTATAAACATAGGGGCATGTAACTCTTTGAATTAGTGTTCTTGTATTCTTGGGGTAAACATCCAGTAGTGTGATTGCTGGATCATAGGGTGGTTCTATTTTCAACCTTTTGAGGAACCTCCATACTGTTTTCCATGAGGTTGCACCAGTTTGCATTCCCACCAATAGTACACAAGGGTTCCTTTTTCTGTACATTCTTGCCAACACCTGTTGTTTCTTGTATTGTTGATTTTAGCCATTCTGACAGGTGTGAGGTGATATCTGATCATAGTTTTGATTTGCATTTCCCCAATGATAAATAAGTGATGATGAGCATCTTTTTGTGTGTCTGTTCGCTATCTATAGGTCTTCTTTGGAGAAATGTCTGTTCACATCTTCTGCCCATTTTTTAATTGGATTATTTAGTTTTTGGGTGTTAAGTTTTATAAGTTCTTTATATATTTTGGGTACTAACCCTTTAGCAGATATGTCATTTGAAAATATCTCCTCCCATTCTATAGGTTGCCTTTTAGTTTTGTTATTTCCTTTGCTGTGCAGAAGACTTTTATTTTCATGTAGTCCCATGTATTTTCTTTTGATTCACTTGCCTCAGGAGACATACCTAGAAAAGTGTTGCTAAGGCCAATGTCAAAGAAAGTACTGCCTGTGTTCTCTACTAATATTTTTATGGTTTCAGGTCTCAATTGAAATCCTTAATCCATTTCAAGTTTATTTTTGTGTATGGTGAAAGAAAGTGGTCCTGTTTCATTCTTTTGCATGTAGCTATCCAGTTTTCCTAGCACCATTTGTTGAAAAGACTGTCTTTTACCCATTGCATAATCTTGCCTCCTTTGTTAAAGATAAATTGACCTTTCAATTGTGGATTTATTCTCTGGACTTTCTATTCTGCTCTATTGATTTATGCATCTATTTTTGTGCCAGTACTACACTACTGCTTTGTAATATAACTTGAAGTCTGGATTATGCTACGTCCACTTTTGTTTTTTTGCTTTCAAGATTGCTTTGGCTATTTAAGGTCTTTTGTGGTTCCACAGAAATTTTAGGATTGTTTGTTCTAGTTCTATGAAAAATGCTGTTGGTATTTTGATAGAGATTACATTAAATCTGTAGATTGATTTGGGTAGTACAGACATTGTAATGATATTTGTTCTTTCATCCTTGAGCATGGAATATCTTTCCATTTCTTTGTGTCATCTTCACTTTCTTTCATCAGTGTTTTATAGTTTTTAGAGTACAGGTCTTTCACCTCTTTGGTTAAGTTTATTCCTAGGTATTTTATTATTTTTGGTGCAATTATAAATGGGATTATTTTCTTAATTTCTCTTCCTATTGCTTCATTATTAGTGTACAGAAATGCAACAGATTTGTATATATTGATTCTTATCCTGTGACCTTACTGAATTCATTTATCAGTTCTAGCAGTTTTTTAGTGGTCTTTAGGGTTTTCTTTCTTTTTTTTTTTTTTTAGGATTTTCTATACATAGTGTATATAGTATCATGTCATCTGCAAATAGTGAAAGGTTTACTTCTTCTCTACCAATTTGGATGCCTTTTATTCCTTTATCTTGTCTGATTGCTGTGGCTAGGACTTCGAGAACATGTTGAATGAAAATGGTGAGAGTAGACATCCTTGTCTTGTTCTTGACCTCAGGAGAAAAGCTCTCCATTTTTCATCATTGAGTATGATGTTAACTCTGGGTTTTTTATTTATGGCCTTTATTATGTTGAGGTATTTACCCTCTAAACCTACTTTGTTGAGGGTTTTTATCAATGAATGGATGTTGTACTTTGTTGATGATTTTTCTTCATCTATTGAAATGATAATATGGTTTTATCCTTTCTCTTATTGATGTGATATATCATGTTGATTGATTTTCAAATATTGGACTACCTGCATCCTGAAAATAAATCCCACTTGATTGTGGTGAATATTTTTTAACGTATTGTTGGATTCAGTTTGCTAATATTTTGCTGAGGATTTTTGCATCTATGTCATCAGAACTGCAGTTCTCTCTCTTTTTCTTTTTGCTGTGTCTTTATTTGGTTTTGGTATCAGGGTAATTCTGACCTCACAGAATGAATTTAGAAGTTCCCCTTCCTCTTCTATTCTTTGAAAAAGTATGAGACAAATAGATACTAACTTTTCTTTAAATGTTTGGTGGAATTCACCTGTGAAGCCACCTGGTCATGGACTTTTGTTTTTTTGGGAGTTTTTGATTTCTGATTCCATTTCATTGCTGGTAATCAGTCTGTTCACATTTCATTTCAGCTTTAAGAACTTTCTTTAGTTTTTCTTGTAGTATAAGTCAACTGAAAGCAAAATCTATCAGCTTTGCTTTATCTGAAAATTGTCTCAGCCTCATTTAAAAAAAATATTTTCATTAGATAATAGAATTAATATGGAATTCTTGCTTGACATTTTTCTTCTATTAGCAATTTAATGATGCCTTTCATTTGTATTGGCCTCTATTGTTTCTAATTTTAAAAACTTAATAATCAATTATAGCAAGGTTGCAAGATACAAAAGTAATGTTACAAAAGTCAATCATTTTCCTATATGGTGAACAAATAAAATTTGAAATGAAAAACACAATACCATTTACATTAGCATTGGCCCAAATGAAATACTTAGATATAAGCCTAACAAAATATGCATAGGATTTATATAAGTTAAGCTGTAAGACTCTGATGAAAGAAATGAAAGAATAATTAAGCAAATGAAGAGATATTCCATGTTCATGTATAGAAAGTCTCAATATAACCAACATGTCAGTTCTTTCCAACTTGACCTATAGATTCAATGCAAACCCAATCAAAACCTCAGCAAGTTATTTTATAGGTATCAATAAATTGATTCTAATGTTTACATGGCAAGGAAAAAGACCTAGAATAGCCAACACAATATTAAAGAAGAACAGAGTTGGAAAACTGATGCGATCCATCTTCAAACCTTACTGTAAAGTTGTGGTAATCAAGATAGCATGGTACTGGTAAAAGAATAGACAGATCAATGTAACAGAAATACAGAGCCAGAAAGAGACCCACATAAAAACAGTCAACTGATCTTTGACAAAGAAGCAAAGGTAATACAATTAAGCAAAGACAGTTTTTTTTAAGAAGTGGTATTGAAACAATTGGACTTTCACATGCAAAAACATAAATCTAGATAAAGACGTTTTTTATACCCTTCACAAAAAGTAACTTAAGTAAATCACAGACCTAAATATAAAATGCAAAGACTCTTAGAAGATAACTTAGGAGAAAACCCAAATGATCTTGGATATAGGTGATAACTTTTTAGGTGTAACACCAAGGCACAATCCATGATATAAATAATTGATAGGCTGGACTTCATTAAAATTAAAAACTAGCTCTATAAAAGACACTATCACAAGAGAATGATAAGAGAAGCCACAGATCAGGAGAAAAGATTTTAAAAAGCCAGATCTGATGAATGACTATTATTCAAATATACAAATAACTCTTAAAACTCCACAACAAAAATCAGATTTAAAAATGGGGCAAAGACCTTATTGGACACCTCACTAAAATGATAGACAGATGGTAAATAGCATATGAAAAGAGGTTCCAAATCGTATGTCACCAGGGCAATGAAAATTAAAATAAAAGATACCACCACATACCTATTTCAATGGACTAAATCTGGAACCTTACAACACCAAATGCTGGTAAGGATATGAAGCAACAGGAAATTTAATTCATTGCTGGTGAAAATGCAAAATGGTGCAGCCACTTTGGAAAACAGTTCAGTGATTTCTAAGGAAACTAAATACACGCTTACCATATAAACCTAAGAATTTCACTCCTTGGTATTTAGCCAAAGGAGTTGCAAACTTATGTCCATATAAAAACCTATACACAGATGTTTATAGAAGCTTTATCCATAATTGTCAAAACTTGGAAGCAACCAAGATATCTTTTAGTAGGTGAATGGATAAATAAACTGTGGTATTTCCAGACAAGGGAATATTATTTAGTGAGCGCGCACACACACACACACGCACACCCCAAAACTTCTATCAAGGCATGAAAAGACAGGGAGAAACCTTAAGTGTACTTTACTAAGTGAAAGAAGCTAATATAAAAAAAAAGTCTACAAAATGTATGATTCCAACTACATGATATTTTGTAAAAAAGCAAAATTATGGAGATAATAAAAAACTCAGTGGTTGACAGGGGTTAGTAGGGAGGGAAGGATGAAAAGACAGGGCACTGAGGATTTTTAGGGCAGGGAAATTCTTCTGTATGATTCTAAAATTATGGGTACATGGGGTACCTAGGTAGTTCAGTCGACTAAGTGTCTGCCTTTGGCTCAGCTCATGATCTCAGGGTCCTGGGATCCAGCCCTCATCGTGCTCCCTTCTCAGCAGGGAGCCCACTTCTCTCTCTCCTGCCCACTCATGCCCTCTCTGTCTCTCAAATAATGAATAAAATCTTTTAAAAATTATGGGTACATGTCATTACATTTGTCAAAATCCATAATAAGTACAATGACAACAGTGAATCCTAATGTAAACTATAGACTCTGGGTGATAAGGATGCTTCAATGTAGGTCCACAGTTTCTAGTTAAGGATATTGGTAATATGAGAGGCTGTGGGCAAGAGTAAGAGGTAAGGGAACTGTCCATACTTTCTGCTTAATTTTGCTATGAACCTAAAACTGCTCCAGAAAATAAAGTCTATTTTAAAAATCCATTATCATTTTCATCATTGTTTTTATGTATTTAATGTGACTTTTTTTTTCCTGGCTGCTTTTAAGGCTTTTTTTCTTTATATTTGATTTTCAGTAGCTTGACTATGATTTTCTTTTCTACTCAGAGTTTGCTAAGTTTCTTGAATCTATGCATTATTTTTAGTCAAGGTTGGGACATTTTTGGCCAATATTTCTGAATTTTGGCCAACATTTTTTTCTGTTCCCTTTCTCTTTCTCTTCTCCTTCTGGGACTTTAATTACCAATATGTCACATTTCTTAACCTGGTCCCACTGGTTATTTAAGCTCTATTCATATCTTCAATTTTTAAATTTTTCTCTATATGTTTGATGATTTCTACTGATGTCTTCAAGTACAAGAAAGATCTTGCCTTCTGTTGTGTATAACCTGCTGTTAATTTCACCCAATAAATTTCTTTCAACTTTTTCAATTCTAAGATTTCCATTTGGTTGTCTTATAAGATTAAAATTCTCTCTCTTTATCCAACTATCCACTTTTCTATAGAATATTTAACATATGTACCATAATGTTCAGCCCTTTTCTAACAACTTCTGAGTCAACTGTGATTCTGTTTTGATTATTCTCTTTGTTATGGTAATATTCTATTTATTCACATGTCTAAGAATGTTTCATTATTAACTTAATGTTGTATATATATTATAAACTCTGGATTCCATTATTTTCCTCCAAAGTGTTGAGTTTTGTTCAAATAATCAGGTAAGTGATTGGTAGAGCATGTTGATCTTGTGAGACCTTATTTTATATTTTTGTTAGAGTGTCTATTTCAGTTTTGTTCTTGAGTCTAGGCCTTGTCCTTAGTCTGGTTTTGTCTTAGTTGTGAGTGTGGTCTCTATTCATAAGGTGTGGCAATAGTGAGCTGTTGACAGATGCTGTAGTGGGCTGATGCTGAAATTCTAGCATTCTAGCTCCTTGGAATTTTATCCCCCATGCCATGTTCAGCTTAAGTTAAAGCCATGGATTTGAAAGGAGCTAACAATGAACCTAGAGGGTCCCAATAAGACCAAATTTAATATTTACTCAATCAGCCTCATGAGCAGAGGGTAAAGATCCATGAAACAGTATGAAGTGATTATAAATTAAGATAGTAGTAGTAGTAGTAGTAGTAGTAGTAGTAGTAGAAGTAGTTGTGGTGGTGGTGGTGATAATTGTTAGAACAACACATTAAGAATTAGAAAGATCATGGACCTTACCTTATGATCCAATGGCTCTACCTCCTGATTCAAAGGGTGTGTGTACATTACTTTTTTTTTTTTTTACGATTTTATTTATTTATTTGAGAAAGAGAGTGTGGTGGGACGAGCAGAGGGAGAGGGACAAGTAGACTCCTGATGGGGTGGTGTCAGAAGATGCTAATTGGGAAGCCAGGGCTTTTCATCTACCCTGGAAAGTAACAAATCACACCCTCTGGTATCAGTGACTCCCATTTGGGGATCCTGGACTTCTACTCCAATCTAAGGGTAACAAGGCATCCCTCCCGCTTCTCACATAATGTCAGACAAGGCCTACTAGAGAGTTAGGACTTTCGCCACCTACTGTTACTCAGTAGTAACAATGCCATGTTCACCTGTTGTCAATATAGGCCACATAAGAAGCTCAATTGTATTGTCCCTGCCCGTCCCAACCAGAAGGTTATCAGTAGAGGCCTAGTGGATAGTAAGAACTACCACTTATGGCCACCAGTATCAGTAATCCTCTCTTTCCTCCCTGAGTGTCAATGGAGACAGACTGGAGAATCTGAACTTTCACCACTATCTGGAGCTAACAATGATCCAGAGGCTTAAAATGTAATACCCAGCATGTCCATATTTCAATAGAAAATCACTCATCAAACTGAGTAAGAAGTAATCAACATGTGCTAATACAAAGAAAACACAGAAGTTAGAATTATCTGACAAGCCTTTTAAAGCAGTCATCATAAAAATTCTTCAATAAGCATGCCTGAAACAAAAATACATAAAGTCTCAGCAAAGGAATATATAAAGAACCAAGTGGAAAAGATACAATAACCAATATGAATAAAAGGAACTGAGGAAAGAATCAATGAAAGGAAGACAGAACGCGGTAAATTGCTCAATCTGAACAACAGAGAGGAGAGACAGAAAAAAAGAAATAAAGAGTCTGAGGGGTCTGTGGAATTATAAAAAAGATCATTTGTGTCATCAAAGTTCTGGAAGGAAAAAAGAAAAGGGGCAGCACTGGAAAAAGTATTCAAATAAATAACTGAAAATTCTTGGGATGCCTGGGTGGCTCAGTAGTTGAGCATCTACCTTTAGCTCAGGGTGTGATCCTGGGTCTGGAGATCGAGTCCACATTGGGGTCCCTGCAAGGAGCCTGCTTCTCCCTCTGTCTAGTCTCTGATTTTCTGTGTCTCTCATGAATAAATAAATAAAATCTTTAAAAAAATAACTGAAAATTCTCAAATTTGGCAAAAGACATAAACCTATAAAATCAAGTACCTAAGAGGATCTAAATGGGATAAATCCAAAGAAATTCATGCCAAAACACATCACAGTAACTTCTGAAAACTAAAGACAGAGGAAATCTTGAAAGCAGCAAGAATCAAACATCTTGGAGTGATACTGGCTCCTTCTGGGGACATCACTAATCATCAGGGAAATGCAAATCAAAACCACAATGAGATGTCACCTATCAGAGTGGCTAAAAGCAAAACAACAGAAGTAAGTGTTAGCGAAGATGTGGAGAAAAAGGAGCTCCCATGCATTGTTTGGGGAATGAAAACTGGTATAGCCCCTGTGGAAAACAATATAGGGAGGTTCCTCAAAAAATTAAAAATAGAACTACTATATATGATCTAGTAATTCCACTATTGGGTGTCTACTCAAAGCAATAATTCAAAAGGATATATGCACCACTATTTTATTAAAGCATTATTTACAATAGCCAAATTATGGAAGCAGCCCAAGTGTCCATTGATAAATGAATGGATAAAGAAGCTTTATATATATATATGTATACACACACACACAATGGAGTATTATTGAGACATAAAAAAGATGAGATCTTGCCATTTGCAACAACATGGATGGATCTAGAGAGTATAACGCTAAGTGAAATAGGTCAATCAGAGAAAGACAAACACCATATGATCTCATGCATATGTACAATCTTTTTTTTTTTTTTAAAAGATTTTATTTATTTATTCATGAGAGACACAGAGACAGAGAGAGGCAGAGAGAGGCAGAGACACAGGCAGAGGGAGGAACAGGCCCCATGCAGAGAGCCTGACGTGGGACTCGATCCCGGGTCTCCAGGATCAGGCCCTGGGTCAAAGGCAGTCACTCAACCGCTGAGCCACCCGGGCTGCCCGCATATGTACAATCTAAAAAGCAAAACAATCCTGAGCCTGGGTGGCTCAGTGGTTGAGCTTCTGCCTTTGGCTCAGGTTGTGATCCTGGAGACCTGGGATCAAGTCCCACATCGGGCTCCCTGCATGGGGCCTACTTCTCCCTCCACCTGTGTCTCTGCCTCTATCTCTGTGTCTCTCATGAATAAATAAAGAAAATCTTAAAAAAATAAAAATAAAAAAAATAAAAAGCAAAACAACAAACAACAAAAGAAAGAGACAAACCAAAAATCAGACTCTTAAATACAGAGAACAAACTGGTATGTGCCTGAGGGAAGTGGGGGCATGGGTAAAATAGGTGAAGGGAATTAAGAGTATACTTATTGTGATGAGTACTAAGTAATGTATAAAACTGACATATTGTAAACTTGAAATGAATTTAACACTGTACGTTAATCCTACTTCAATTTTTTTTAAAAAAGGAAAAGAATCAAACCCATTATCTATAGGGAGAAAAACAATTTGAGTGACACACGATTTTTCATCAGGTCATGGAGATCAGAAAGAAGTGGCATGGAATTTTTCAACTGTGGAAAGAACTGTCAACTCAGAATTCTATGTGAAGCAAAAATATCCCTCAGGCGTTAAAGGGAAATCAAGATCTTCCCAGATGCAAAAAACTAAAAGACTTTGCCCCTAATAGACTTATCCTAAAATAAGGATTTTAGAAGTTTTCTAGAGAGAAAGGAAATGGTAAAAGGAATTTCAGAGCATCAGGAATAATATGGTAGGACAAAACACAGGTAAATACAATAGACAAATGGAGAGGTCATAGCTAATGATTATGGAATTTCTTTTTTGAGATGATGAAAATTTCTAAAATTGTGGTAATAGTTACAAATTATCTGTGAATATACTAAAAACCATTGAATTATGCACTTTCTATGGATGACTCATATAGTATGTGAGTTGTATCTCAATAAAGTTGTTTTTAAATATCAGAATAGTGGTAGCCTAAGGAAAGGGGCACAAAATAATTTCCTGAGCATGAATGGTTTTATATCTTGATTTAGTAGGTGATGGCAACACAGGTGTAAATATATATTTTAGTCAAAATTAATCAAGCTAAATGTTTTAATTTATATACTTACTCTTATAACAATTATACCTCAGTAAAGAATATTAGAGTAAAAAATTAATAGGTAATCTCAAATTCTTTTCTGAAATGCTTTTTACCAATAGTATATTAAAATTCTAGTGCTCCTTAACAACTATAGTATTGATAATATGAGGGACTAAATATGGGACCCCATTGTGGTTTTAATTATCGATCTGTTATTGTTAATTAGGTTAGTCATTTTTCCCATTGTTTTTAGTATGTTCCAAAAATAAGACTTTTCATATCATTTACTCAATGTTCTATTGGCTTGTTTGACATCTTCTTATCTCTTAATTACTTATAGAATCATAAATACCTTCTCTCAAATGAGTCTTGTATTCTCTATTGTTATGGTGCTTTTATTATTAATAATCTAGAAATTTATGATCTTGTCAAAAGTAATATTTAAACATGCAGTTCATGATTAAATATTACTTTTTTGTGTGTGTATATTTTAAAAGAAATACTTCTCTAACACAAGTGGATAAGTTTGTCTCCTAAATTGTCTTTAATCTTCCTGTAAGTGATTATACATGTGTTATAATATAGGAATACACTTTTATTTTTAAATTTGGTTTATTTTTCCATGTGGCTAACCTATTTTGTTTGTACCATTTATAATGAATTATATCTGGATTCTTTTTTCTATTTCATTAATCATTTTAATTTTATTTTGATGCCACTGATAGTGTCTTACTTTTTTTAGTTTTATAATAAATCTTTATCTAGAGGGTAAAAAAAATTGAATTACTAGAAAAATATAAGTAATGATGTTTCTTAGATAAATGTTTTATAAAAATGAGAATTTTTATCTTCAAATTTCTCAGATGCTTTTTTATTATTTCAAATTAGCCACAAGCAAACGCATCTTTTAGTTTTCAAATTGTCTTAAGAGTGAAAATTATTTATTTGCCCTCAACAACATATTCTTTTTCATTTTTGTTCTCCATTCCTTTAAACAATAATGACCATAAAAGTCTACTAGTGGTACCCCAAATTTAATCTTTCAGTTTTGCATATGTTTTTTGATTCTTAACAATTGAAAATATGAAGTCAGAGAGGTTTAGAATACTAATGACTTCCATTGTCTCTTTATTTTAAGGAGTTTCTAATATCTCTTTAGTAATAGTTATCCTTTTTGACTTGATAGCCCTTGATAGCCCTTTATAGCCCTTGATAGCTTTCTGGCCATCAATCAAGAACCAAGGTGCTGGTAGAATGAGACTGTAGTAATTCTAGGCCACATTTTAATAGAAATGAGTACTTGTTTTATTTGAATACATTTCACATATTTAAGTATCTGAATGAGGGAGTTGTCTCTATCTGTTAATGATTTAACTTTACTACTTTTTATAGTTTTTGTTCTCTATTTTAGAAATTGAGAGTAAACTATGGAAATTATATAGTATAAGCTCAAGAAATGATACCATAAAACTTTGAAATCATATAATTAAGTCTTACCTCTATTTCTTTTCTTAATTTTTCATGTGTCTTTTTTTCTTCCTCAAGAAAATAAGTTTTTTCAATGATAGATTCTTTTACAGTGATAATTGTATCCTTTAGCTTTGTAATATCTTCCTATATGTTTATAAAGTTTAAAATATACAAGTCAAACAATGAATGGTCAATATAAGTTAAATATTTTCAGCATTTCTATAATTTTTTTAAAAATCTAGCCATCGCATTTAATTTTGGTAAACAGTATTAGAATATTACTTTGATACAAAGAATAAAGAACTATTATTCAAATAAATCTTTGTTTTAAAAACTTAAAACTAAAACTAAATGCAAATAAGATATTAAAAGTCATAGTGTCCATTGCCTAGCAACAATAACTAATAATATAGTATATGTTAACTAAATTGAATTTAAAGAAAAAAATAATAAAAAATAAGAACTTAAAATAAAAATTAAAGGTAAATAAGACATGAGAAAAGTGGTAGTCATAGTAGCAATTGCCTAGCAACAGTACGAAGGATATTTTTAAATTCTCTAGTAAGAAATGACAGATATCCATTTAAGTGGATATCTCCTATTGTCTTCAAAAAATAATATTAAAAATAGAAAAATTCTTAAGGTACAATTATTGATATTGTTTGTATAACAGCATTAAGCACATAAAATTTATTTGAATTGATTGGATTCATTAGCTTAAAAAGCTAGGGCTTCAACATTTTTGTGAGTCACACTTTCTAAAACAAATGGATTAATTATTCACTGCAATTTTGACTACATTTTTTTTTATTAATCCACAGGGGATTTGAGAAATTCCTTTATTCATTTGTACATCTGGTGTAGTTGTTACATAACTCACATATTTAAGTTTTTAAAAGTTGTGAAAATAATTTCTGAATCTAGTTATGGCAATCATTGGTATTTTATTAAGTTAATGATACATTCATCACTTAATAAGTGTACTTGCAAAAAAGGAGTAATAGAAAAAAAAGTTCTGATAAGTGATTTTTCAAACCTGTACTTGTTTTATGTGATTTCCTTCTGGATTTTGGAGATTTTGCATAAGTTCCTCTTTCATTGTTTTTAGTTTTTTAACAAGCTCTCGTTTTTCATGGAGTGCAGTCATCAGTGACCATTTGCTTTCTACCTCCACCAAACTATCTTTATGCGCTTTTATTTTTGTATAATATTCATTATATTTTATCATATATTCCTCAAAGTGTTCCTGGGCTGCTTCTATGTCAAATTGAAGCTTTACATTTTCTGTATGTAAGGATTTGATTTGAGTTTCCAGATTCCCACACTGAAGTTTGGCATTCTCTATGGCAGCATCCTGCTGATAAATTTGCCTTTCTGTTTCTTTAGTTTCTGCAGAGACAGATGCTATTTGGTTTTTAAGCTCACGGAGTTCACTCTGTAAAATATTTCAGTACTATTAGTACTAACTCATGATATTCAACATAAAAATGTTATTGTTTTGATCCATAAGTCTGTAGTAAAATCACAACAAAAACATATTTATCATATATAGAAAAATTGATATACAATAAAAGTAACCATTCAATAAGTAACAAAATTATTTTATAATGTTAGAGGTAGCCTAGAATGATTTCTTACTTTTTTTTTTAGATTTTATTTATTTATTCATGAGAGACACAGAGAGAGAGGCAGAGACATAGAAGGCGAAGCAAGCTCCCTCTGGGGAGCCCGACACCAGACTTCATCCCAGGACCCCAGGATCACGCCCTGAGCCGAATGCACTCAACCACTGAGCCACTCAGACGTCCCTCTGTTTCTTACTTTTTAATGTTCATCTAAAATATTAAAGTTTCATCCCTTGTGGTAACATTTCATATATAAAAGTTACTTTACAATCATTTAAATAATATATTTATGGACATCAGAAGTATACACTGAAGAAAGATAATATGATAAAGCCCTAGTAAAAATCAAAAGATCTAGACTCTAGGGCCCTTACTGCCATTTACTAGTTGGTATGATCATACATAGCAAACTTAATTGCCCTATCCAAAGCTTACTTTCTTATTTGTAAATGTATATAAAGATGTCTGTCTTACCTCTCTGGGGCAGCATTTCTCACAGCACCTCCTTTTTAAAACCTACTTTTCACACCACCATTCTTCTCTGGTTCTCCTCAGATGTCTGAGCATTCCTTCTCAATCTCCATTGTTCCTTCAAATACAGGTCTTCTTCAGGTCACAATCATAATTTCCTCTGCTTATTCTATGTATACTCCTTGGGTAATCTTATCCATACTTACATCTTGAGCTACATATATGCCGATGATTCACAGAACCTAAGTGGCTGTTGAGTCCTATACCTAGGTGTCACTGGCTAATCTCATATTCATCATGTACCCCAAATCAGACTAATCCTACTCCCCTTCCCGTCCTGTTCTTCCTTGCATTACTTATCTATTGTCAGAACCACAAAAACTCAGTAACATACAACAATAAATGTTTATTGCTCACATGAATGGGAGCAACTGGAATTGGCTAGCTGTTGACATTGGTTAGATATGCTCAAATGTCTGGGGTCGCTTGGCAGTAAGATGGTTTGGTTTGGCTGACAAGGCTGGCTTAGGTGTCTTGGCTTTGCTTCATATGTATCTTAAATATGGTGGGCTAAGCTAGGCATGTCCTCATGATGATAGCAGATGGAAGTACAATTATGGAAGAGATTGTTCAAGCTTCTATTTATAATATCTGTTAACATCTCAGCTAGCCACATGATGAAACTCAGTCAAGGGGTAGAAGTACCCACTCACTGTAATAATATGTGGCAAGGGTGTACAGACACAGTCATATAGACATAAATATAGATGAAGAATTGGGACCAAAAATGCAAATTACCACACCCCTAGTTTCCCAAACTAATTAATTAATGGTACTACTTTGGGAACCAGCCTTAATTCCTTCCTTCTCTTTACTATCTGTTTATAAAATTTTATAGATCCTCCCATCAAAACAACTCCACAGGGGATCCCTGGGTGGCTCAGCGGTTTGGCGCCTGCCTTCAGCCCAGGGCGCAATCCTGGAGTCCCGGGATCGAGTCCCACGTTGGGCTCCCTGCATGGAGCCCGCTTCTCCTTCTGCCCGTTTCTCTCTCTCTCTCTCTCTCTCTCTCTCTATCATGAATAAATAATAAATAAAATCTTTAAAAAAAAAAAAAAACAACAACTCCACAGACCATCATCCATTCGTTTTTTTTCTCTTCTACCTAACATCATCATTATCTTTAAATAAATATATAATTTTGGGATAGGTCAGTGTATTAAAAAGACACACCCAGCTATCCTTTTCCTGGCAGAGATGAGAGAGAAAAATACAACATGCAGATGAACTTCAATTTTTATCTCCAGCTCTGATATTCCAAATGCCCACTTGACATTCCTCTTTGGATACCCAACAGACATCTAAAACTATATGTGAGGGATCCCTGGGTGGCGCAGCGGTTTGGCGCCTGCCTTTGGCCCAGGGCGCGATCCTGGAGACCCGGGATCGAATCCCACATCGGGCTCCCTGCATGGAGCCTGCTTCTCCCTCTGCCTGTGTCTCTGCCTCTCTCTCTCTCTGTGTGACTATCATAAATAAATAAAATCTTTAAAAAAAAATAAAAATAAAACTATATGTGATCAGAAAAGAATAATATATACACCCAACACATTCCTCCCCTAGTCTTCCTGATTTCAATAAATTGCACCACTTTACACCTAATACTCAAGACCTACAAGTCATCTTGATTCTTCCCTTTATCTAAGCCCCTACCACACAACCTATTTACTAGCAAAGCTTGATGGTTGGGCCTTTAAAGTAAAATCCCAAATTCACTTCTGACCAATTTTTGTAGTGTGGCCTGATTCCTGACTTGTCTTCCTATTTCTGTTTTTCCCCCTCTCCCACAATCATGTTCCACACATCAGACTGAAGAATCTTTCAAGCACATAGTCATATCATATTACTTCCCTGCTCAAGACCTTCCAATGATTTCTTATTGTGGTAATAATGAAATTCAAATTCCTTAATGTGGCTTACAAGGTCATATATCCTCTAGTCACCATTTATTGTGCCTTCCCTCCCATGTTTTAGTCTCCCCTCTTCCAGCCTCTTTTCTGTTTATTAAATATGCCCAGTGCCTTCCCATCTTGAGGGTATTTGTAATTTTTCTCTCAACATTAAGACTTTTCTACCTCTAGTTATTACCTTTTGGGGTCTTTGTCTTTTACAATTCAGCTTTATTATTATTCTTCAAATAGTTTTCCCTGAATTAAAATATAAATTAACCATCTATCCTCCCCCTTGAGTTACTCTCTACACATTATTGCATTTCCTTTGTAACACATCAATTAATGGAATTACCTTTTTTGTTTATTTCTTTATTGCCTGCCTCCCCTGATTAGAAAGTCAGCCCCATGAGTGCAGTAACTTTGTCTATCTTCTTTACCATTATCTTCTCAGTACTTAAAATAGTACTTGGTACAATGAAGATGCTCAATAAATATTAAATGATTGAATGAATGAAGCACAGGGATATATCCAGTGCCAGCTAGATCAGGTTATTGACACTATTGATCATTCTGGTGAAAGATGGTATTTCTACTGATTTGGTCATCATCTCTTCTCTCTCCTGGAATAATGTAATAGACTATTAATATTTTTCCCTGGCTTTAGTCAATTCCTTCTTCAATTCATTTCTATGCTTTCCCTGGAATTCATTGATATTGTTTTCCTCCTCCTCCTCTACTTCTTCCTCATGCCTAACCCCTCCTCTTGCTTCCTTCTTTTTCCTCCCCTTCTTCTTTCCCTCTCCTCCTTCTCCTTGTTTATAGATTTATTGAGGTAGAATTTACATGAACTGCATATATTTAAGCTTTACAATTGATGAGTTTTGACTTACTTTTATGCTCATGAGATATCACAATAAAGATAATAACCATATCCCTTACCCACAAGTTTCCTCCTGCTACTTTGCAATCCATCCTTCCCTCTCCATCTCTCCATTCCCAGACAACCATTCATTTGCTGTCTGTCACTAAAGCTTGCATTTTCAAGAATTTTACATAAGTAGAATTTTATCATATATACTTTTTTAGTCTCACATATTTCATTCAGCATAATTATTTCTGGATACATCTGCATTGTTGTATATATCAGTGCTGATATATCACTGAGTAGCATTCTATTGTATGGATATACCACACTTTGTTCTGATGGGTATTTGGGTTGTATGCAGTTTTCCATTAAGCATATACCTTCATTTCTCTTGGGTAAACAAATATCTAGAAGTTTAATGGCTAGATTATACAGTAAATATATTTTAATATTTTAAGAAACTAAACTGTTTCCTAAGTGGTTGTACTTACTTCTGTGAATAATAACAGTTTTACTTCCTCCTTTCAGTATGGATGCCTTTTATTTATTTTTCTTTCATGATTGCACTTGCTTGAACCACTAGTACCATAGAAAGAATAGAAGTGATAAAACCACATATCCTTGCCTTGTTCCTGATCTTAGGAGAGAAACATTTAGTCTTTCACTATGAGGTTTGAAGTTGGCTGTGGGATTCATAAAGGGATATATATACCCTTTTTCAGATTAAGGAAGTTCTACTCCTGCTAGAGTTTTTATCATGAATGAATGTTAGATTATTAAAAGTATTGTTTTGTGCTTCTTTAATTCTCTTTCCAAAATATAAATGTAATCATTTTCTCTCTTGCTTAAAGCCCATCGAAACCTTCCTATCGCCTTTAGAATAACGTCCAGGGTTCTTATCAAAGTATGTATCTCCCACCACTTCTCAAAATATACTTTATGCTATACTGCCAACAAACTATATATATAGTTGACCCTTGAGCAACATAGATTTGTACTGCATGGGTCCATTTATAGGCAAATTTATACATATATTTATATATATATATATATAAAGATAGTACAGTTACTGTAAATCTATTTTCTCTTCCTTGTGGGTTTCTTAACATTTTTTTCTCTAGCTTACTTTATTATAAAAATACAGTATATAATACATATAACTTACAAAATATGTCTTAAGTGACTGTTATGTTATTGGTAAGTATTCTAGTCAATAGTAGGCTATTAGTAATTAAGTTTTTGGGGAGACAAAGTTATATGTGGGTTTAATTGGGTCAGAGGTTGGTGCCCCTAATACCCACATTATTCAAGGATCAACTGTAGTTCTATGAATGTATCAGATGCTACTTCAGGCCTCTGTGAATTTTCTCAGGATCTTGTCTAGGATACCATCCTCCTCATCCCCTAACCCTTAAACCTGTCCTAGATACCCAATTATTCAAGTAAACTCCAGTGTCTTCTTTTAAGCTCAACTGAAACATCACTTTGTGATCATTCCTCCTTCAGTGTTAAATCTGTGTTCATGCCTCTATTGTTCACTTTTCTACCTTGAGTATGATTATTTTTTTCTGACCTCTTCAATAGACAAGTCAGGACAATAGCAAAATGCTTAATAGAAAGTAGGCCCTCAATATAAGTGAAATAACATCTGTGAGACTCATTGAAGACAGAAGTTTTACATAAAATGTCTTTATAAAAGCTAAGACATTATTATTTTTGTATTATATTCTTGCAAAAAAGTATTCTTTTCTAAAAGTGATAAATGCAATGCAAATATTTATAAGAGAACCATATTACCATGATAGTATAATTATTATCATATATCTGCTGATGCATTAATACCTAAAGCCAACATCAAAATCCAGCTCTATACTGTCCACCAGAGCCCCAGCAGGATACTTTACATATATTTACAAATATTAATTCATTTAATCCTCATGAAAACCTTGAAGGCAGGTCATAAATTATCTCCACTTTACAAATATGAAAAAAGAAGGGTAGAGAAATTAAACCATGGAGCAAAAGTAGCAAATCTTCTTTCAAACTAGGCAGCTGGGCTCTAGAGCCTATTTGTTACTTCTATAATATATTTAATAATAACCTTTACAAAGCACATAGTAAAGATACCATTCCCATTTTTGCTTCTTTAGCTACATTAACAGAGTATAGTTACATCTAATTGTGCTGCATACAAAAAAACAAGCATGGCTTCCAGATTCCCTGCAGTGTAATTATGAATATATTATGAAATGTAAGGAACACAAAAATGTTTCCTATCAACTTGAAATGTACACTGACAACTATAACTCACAAGCCATGGCTTTAAAAACATTGGCTTAAAAACTTAACCTTCCTTCAATTTAGTATTTTAGGAAAAACTATCAGTAGAAGTGAGTTTAAAATAATTCTAGGTGATACATTGGGTTTTATATGTACATACTACAGTTGTAAGGACATTGCTGAATCCTTATATATTGGGTGTGTAAAATGTTCCAGGAAACTGAATTACTTACATAGACTTTACTTTGGGATAACAGAATAATTAAGGAGTAAACATGAAAAACAGGAGTTTCAAAAAGCCTCTCAAAATTAAGTATCCTTAATAACTTTCCTGTTAACAATTTAATATCGTTTTGAAGAAAGTAATAACTCGTTTAAAGGACTATATAAGGTGGATTACCTGCAAATGTAATAGAACTTTTTTGTTTTTTTCTATTTCTGATGTTTGTGATTGTTGTTGCTTTGCAACTTGTTCTACTGCATCAGTTAATGAAGATGTGCCTTGGTTAGCCAGAGCTGAACAAAAGAATAAAGTACATAATAAAAATTTAAGTGCAAACATTCTAAGAAAGATATTATTTCTTCACTCAAAGTCATGAAAAATATGATGTTTCTCATTAATAAAGTAGACTTAGGGTTAGTAATATTCCCTGACTATAAACAAAACCGAAATCAAAAGCTTTAACAATACACAATTTAGAAATCCCTACTGTAATGTTAAACCTGTTCCTGTGTGGAACAGTATAAATATTTTGATTATCCTCATTTTTTTTTACCCAGACCACTTACACATATGCATAATTACAGTGCTACCGTAACAACTATATAGCAATTATAGTTGATGAATTTTCATTATAGGCCTGCATTTTCAGGTTGTTATGCCTTTTCTAAACACCATGTAAGTTTCTTCCTGGAGAAATTTAAAGGCTTCCTTCTATTCTATTTGGCTAAATATTTTAACACAATTATTCTATCATACTACTTTTTTGTTGCTGCTTATTTTTCAATTATTTATTTCTTGAGATTGCTTCATTACCTTCTTCAGGAACTCCTTGACTCTTCCTTTCTTTGTTGCCTGACATTCTACTGTCTTTCTCCCTTTCTGGTTCACCTCTTTTATGCCTACAAAAATAAAAAATTTTGATAATTTTTCAGTTTTGTTTATTCCCCTGTCATATAACCTGGTGATCCTGAAAACAAATTAATTGTCTAATATCTCACAGGGATGGCAATGATATTTCATCATTAGTTCCAAGAATTAAAACACAATGGTTAAGTAAGAAAGTTTAGGAGGAAAATAGCACTCTATTTGAATCTTGGTTCTCCTGATTTTTAGCTGTTATGATCTTGAGCAAGTTTTTAAACTTCTTTTTTTTTTTTTTTTAGTTTTTAAACTTCTTTGATCAGGGTCCTCATCTGCAAAACCTCACAGGGCTGTCATAATAATTAAAGTAATATAAAATTAAAGAATTAAAGATATATATGTAGCAAGTAATGTAAAATTAAGTAATTAAAGTAATACATGTAGCATGCTTAGAATAGTGTGTGTGTATATAATATATACATATATATATATTACATAGTATGTTACCATATATACTACATATATAGTGAGTCATTAGTTATTATGGACTCTGTCTAGGGTTTCCTTTGCTAGTTCCTCCTCAGCTTTCTCATCTATGTCAATGTCCCAGTGCTAAGTCCTGAGGCCTGTTCTCTATAGTCATTCTTCAGGTGATGTCATCTAGTTGCATAGCTTTAAAATCTACTTACAGGTTTTATCCTATTTATATATCTAACCTGAACATCCTTCTTGAGCTCCAGACTGATTCCAAATTGCCTATGTGATATCTTCACTTAGATTTTTACAGGAATTTCAACTTAATATATTCCACACTGAACTCTTGATATCTGTTCACTGCATCACGATCACTAAATCTCCTCCTTCAGTCTCCTCCTTTCAATAAATTACAGGTTTTTCTTATTCAGGCCCCCAAACCCTGGAGACATTAGCAAAGAGGTCTCTAGAAGAGTGTAGAGCCCATGGCAATTCAACAAGAATTGCCCAAGATAATCATAAACAAGAGCTCATTATTGATGTTTCAAGGCGTCTGTAAGACATTTTCCAAGTATGTGGCCCTGGACTTCTGCCCTAATTGTTTACCCAAAGGACAAGCCAGAATCTTGACTTTTATATGCTGCATGTAATTCTCTTAGCAAAATTTATTGGTTCTATCTTTAAATTATATTGGAATCCAGTCACTGCTTACCATTTCTAAATAGTATCTTAGTAGAGAAGTCTTCCCAGATTAATTTTCTCTAAAACATGACCTGACCTCCCCTTCTTCATTCTCCACTTTCTTACTCTGCCTCATATTTCTTTTTTTTTTTTTTAAGATTTTATTTCTTTATTCATGAGAGACACACAGAGAGAGGCAGAGACACAGGCAGAGGGAGAAGCAGGCTCCATGTGGGGAGCCCGATGCGGGACTCGATCCCAGGGCTCTAGGATCACACCCTGAGGCAAAGGCAAAAGCTCAATCACTGATCCACCCAGGTGTCCTGCCTCATCTTTCTTAATAGCATTTGTCACTACTGGTATTTTATATACACTTGTTTCTTTTCTATCTCCTTTTATTAATGTAAGTTCTATGAGGGCAGAGACCTAGAACAGTATCTGGCACTTACTTAATAGATGTCTATTTGTAGTCTGTCTCCACTCCAATTAACCCTGTTCTAATGATAGACTTATGCTCCTAAAATACTGTTCCTACCATGTCAACATTCCAGCCAATCTTTAACTCTATCACAGATGGCATCTTCTTTAAGAAGTCTTTTTTTTTTAATCTTTCTTGCTAGATATGATCCTTCCCTCTCTTTAGTACAATTGTTTCTATATCTCTATTATACCATGATAACAATTTAGGTCATAGAATAAGATAGAGCTAGCTTTGAACTCAGGTTGTACAACTTACTAATTTATTAGGTAAATTCTTACCAAGCAGGGCCTCAGATTCTTTATAAAACAGAAATAATAGTAGTACCTAACTCATTAGAATAACTGTGAGGACTAAAATAAAATTATTTATGACAGCATCAGGTTACCTGGGTGGCTCAGCGGTTGAGCATCTGCCTTCAGCTCAAGGGCGTGATTCCGGGATCCAGGATTGAGTCTCACATCAGGCTCCTTGCAGGAAGCCTGCTTCTCCCTCTGCCTGTGTCTCTGCTTCTGTGTGTGTGTGTGTGTGTGTGTGTGTGTGTGTTTCTCCTGAATAAATAAAATCTTAAAAAAATTACATGACAGCATTTAGCAAATTCTTGCTACTCGACAGTTTTTTATCTTATTATTTCCATTATTTTATACTACATTGCTTCGTTCGTTAAACTGTAAGCTCCAGGAAGACAAATATAAGGTCTTGTTTTTGGATTCCCTAAAAAATTTGGTGAAGAAATCTAAAAAACAAAGAAAGGGATGCCTGGGTGCCTCAGCAGTTGAGCATCTCCCTTTGGCTCAGGGCATGATCCTGGAGACCCAGGATCAAGTCCCACATTGGGCTACCTGCATGGAACCTACTTCTCCCTCTGCCTGTGTCTCTACCTCTCTCTCCCTGTGTCTCATGAATAAATAAATTAAATCTTAAAAAATAAAAATAAAAAAATTAGATTTAATAATAAAAATATAACTAGCACTTCTTGATCTCTATTTCTGAAGCAACTCTTGAGTGACATTTATTTAAGCTGTTTGTGAAAGGATATTTGCTTTAAAGTGGGAAAGTTTTAGGGGCACCTGGGTGGCTCAGTCAGTTAAGCATCTGCCTTTGGCTCAGGTCATGATCTAGTCTTGTGTGGGATTGAGCACCAAGTGAGGCTTCCTGCTCAGAGAGGAATCTACTTCTCCCTCTTTCTCTGTTCCTTTCCCCTTACCTCCCCTGTGCTCTCTCATTCTTAAATAAATAAAATCTAAAAAAAATTGGCAAAGTTTAAGTTTCTTCTGGATCTCTACTGGAGAATGGACAAAAGATAAAAATGAAAACAAACTACTGCCATCTACTGATAATTCATTAAAAATGTGTAAATCAATGAAAATCAGAGTTTAGAGACTAGACAGTATTAATTACTCTTTCATTCAAACCACATATGTGGATACATGTAATGTGCAAAGTATTGTGAGGAATATAAAGATGAATTAAGGGCAGCCCCTGTGGCCCAGCGGTTTAGCACTGCCTTCAGCCCAGGGTGTGATCCTGGAGACCAGGGATCGAGTCCCACATCAGGCTCCCTGCACAGAGCCTGCTTCTCCCTCTGCCTGTGTCTCTGCCTCTCTCTCTTTTTCTCTCTCTCTGTGTCTGTCATGAATAAATAAATATTAAAAAAAGATGAATTAAATGTCTAATGAAAAAAACAGTATCTACAGTATTTAATGGTAAATGTCCAACTTACGTATAAAACACAATCATTTAGAAAAAATACTTTCAACTAAAAAAAGGTTAGCTTACAGAAAACAATGTAATGCAAATACTATAATAATACTATAATAAAATACCATTCTTCTATAACTATAGTCAACATTTATTGAGTACTTACAAATAATTAGCATTTTTTGTAAGTGTTTTTACATTAATTATCTTTATTTTCCCTCAAAGCAATCCTATAAGCTGGATATTATTTTTACATATATTTTGTAGATGAGTAAACTAAGAGTTGGAGAAATTAAGAAATTAGCCAAAGGCCTTACATCCAACAAGTGGGAAAGATGGAATTTGAAACAATTAGTATCCAAATTAACATTTATTAAGCACTTAGATTTGTACATTATCTCTTTTGCTTTGAAGAGGCAAGCCCCTCTATTTGACTCTTGGGAGAATTTAAAAAGGCCATGGTTCCAGCTTTTGGAAACTCATCATCTGGTACCTCGTCTAAGTTAATGAGCAAAATAAAGCAAGGCTGTCAAACTCCTCTGGGGCTTTTGAGAGCTTTTAGCTTAGAAGAATTAAGAGGAAGCAATTGTATATGTGCACCCACATCACATAAGCACTGTTTTTCATTCTGAATGGGAAAAGCTGTCATGTGAACCTGCTAGGTAGTTAAAGTAATTAAGTTTATAATTTCATTCTACCCTTTTAGAATAGAAATCAAAAAACAGATAATTTTTCTTTGTGTGAAATTGTTTTTGTTTTCTAAGTGGGCAGGGTACCTTAATTTCTAAAGCTGATATTTAACTGAGAAAGCTAAAAAAAATTAGCCTGGAGAAAGATAAGATAAAAGAGTTCCTGGAATCAAGCAAATTTTAAATTATGGCCTATATTTGTCACAAACATGATGAAATCAAATTTGAGTGGTTCAATTCCAACAAGTAAAGATAATAGTGGGAAAAACGTGATACATTGTATAAATGAGTAAGAATGATACATACTTCAGGTAAAAAAAGACCATAGTTACAACATTAGCAGAGTCTTCCAAAGGAATTAATTATTGAATCATTAAAAATTTATTAATACCTATTATATACTTGTGTCTTAGGATCTGCTAAAATTAGGCATTATTCTCTTCTTTGACTAGGCAATAAGATTAAAGTTTCAAGATGCTGAAAACAAAAACAAAACAAAAAACTCAAAGGATCTGTTCCTTAACTTCTATCAAAGATATAGGCAACCTCCTATCAAAGACAATACATTATCCACATTGCTTCTAGCTTTCTACCCAAAGTGAGATTTCTCTGGATGTTGTAATAGGACTGGACTACCAAATGTCTCGTTTTAAAGTATAAACATAGAGACTGATCAGCAGCTTGAATCCAAGCTTTAAGGGATAGCTAGGCCACTGTTTCAAATAGAAATGATAGGCTATGATGAAATCCAGTCATAACCTACCTGCTTGTTTTATTCAGAAACAGTAAGAAGGAAGGTCTTCTTTTAGTCTGTAAGTATGATTTCTAAACCACAAGGAGCTTGTAGTAGGTTGAATGGTGTCCCTTTGTCCTGCCAAGATGTCCATTCCTAACCTCCAGAAGTTGTGATATGGTCTTATTTGGAAAAATGATCTTTGCAGATGTAAATAAGTTAAGAGTCTTGAGATGAGATCATCCTGGATTTAGGGTGGGCCCTAAATCCAGTGACAGCTAAGAGACTGACTATGCAAACAGTGGCCGGACATATATATATATATAGCACTTTCACCCACAACCTGCAGCAACCAACTCAGAAAACCATCCTGCTATCTAAAGTCACCAGAGCAGGAAGCCATCCAGCTATCTATATCAGACTCATAGGAAGCCAGACCACTATCTCTAATAACAATTCCAGAAGCTAAACAATAAGTCTTATAACAACTGGCCCCAAATAACCAGTGTTTGATGAATAACTAACAGCTTCCCTAATTTCTGTCCCCACTTCCAACTTGGGACCAATCAGAGAAAGCCAAAATGCACACTCTTAACCAATCACATAGGATGTCCTGCTTTAGTTAACCTACCTACAGCTTTCCCATGCCAAGAGCCCCAAGTTGGGGTATCATTGAAGATTTTCCTTCTCTCCACTATGAAACTTTGCTACTCTGCCAACACAAAAGTGATGGCTGATTCTCCTGCCATAGCAAACTCTGAATAAATAACCTTTGCTTGTTCTCATATGGTTGGTCATTATTTCCACAGGTGTTCTTATAGCAGAAAGGTAGAGGGAGATTTGAAACTCTGACACACATTAAAACCATATGAGGATGAAGATATAAGAGTCCCAAGTCACACAGCTCCAAGCTAAGGAACAAACACCTGGAGCCACCAGAAACTGGAAGAGGCAAGGAAAATGAGACACTTTGAAGGGAACATGGCCCTGACAACACTTAGATTTGAGACTTCTGTTTCTATGAGAGAACACATTTTTGTTGCTTTAAGCCATCTGGTTTGTGGTAATTTGCTATGGAAGCCTTAGGAAGTTAACACAAGGTTTTTAACAAGGAAATTTGCAATATTATATTTACTTTTCTGGAAAGACCCATGAATCTTAGTGTGAATGGCTTAAAAACAACTGTTTACAGTTTTTGAAAATTCCACTTGTTCTTTTAAGATTTATATGGTGACATAACAACTTCTGGAGATTTCAGAGTGCCTGGTGGCACAGTTGGTTAACCATCTGATTCTTGGTTTTGGCTCAGGTAATGATCTCAGGATCATCGGATGAAGCCCTGCCCCAGGCTCCACTCTCAGCTTGGTCTGCTTAAGATTCCCTCTCCCTGCCTGTCCCCTCTTGCATGTGCACATGCTCTCTCTCTCAAATAAATAAAAATAAAAATTAAAGAACTTCTGGGGATTTCTCCAACGGTTTCCTGAACAGCCAGGTATCAACTCTGTCCTCAAAATGCTCTAGGTCTCTTTAAGGGAGATAGATACCATGTCAAATAATTCAAATGTAGATGTATAGTAGTCACTCTGTTAGTCTACCTGCACTTAACCTCTAATCAATTAACTCATTCTATCTTCTTTGTAAATCATAAGCTGCTAATTTCCACATCATGCTGAACGGTTAGGAAACCACTCTCCAGTGAATCTGCCTACTTCTGCTCCTATCAGTTGAATTGTACAGTTTGACAGTGAGTTACCTGTGTTTGTTCCCAAACCTGTTTATGCCAGTTGTACCTGTTATTGTGCTGGTTAAAATGACTTCTAAAAAAAAAAACTTAGAAAAAATTTATGTACTATCAAGTTCATCCTTATAAAGCATATACTTCAATGATTAATTGACTTTTTCAATTTATTATTAGGCTATGGGTCCAGACTGCATCAATGAGAGGCCTTCATCTGCATGGACAAAATGCTAAGGAAGAAGCAATTAATTCTGGTGAGAGAATGGGGATTCAAGGAAAGTTATGATTGAGCTTGAAAGATGTTAAACAAGTAGCAGTTAAGTAAGCGTAAAAAGAGAAGAGTGTTCTAAGTACAAGGAATAGCATATGTAAAGGCTAAAATCTTGTAGCTCATCCAAGTAACAGCCTTTTTTAGTTTGAGTGGCTTGGGAGTCAGGCAGTTGTTTTTTCAAACCTAATTATGCATCTGAATCATCTGTATAGATTAAAAACAAAATAAACAGCAAAGAAAAACATGCCCAGACTTGACTCCCAGAGATTCTATTTCAAATGTATATCAAGTGGAGTCCCTAGATTTGTTTTTAAGTTCTACTTGTAGTTCTGATGTGCAGCCAGGAGAACCACTGGAGTGGGGTGAATGAGGATGAGGGAAGAGTTAGGAGATGAGGCTAGATAGTCTAGGAAACAGTATGTAAATATAACACAATAACAATCTCTTCCCTGGCAGCTTTCCCACTTTGAAATATTTTAAAAATTTTTACTGCCCCTACTGTTTCATAAAAAAAAAAAAAAAGAATTCCCACCATTGTCTATAAAAACAGGGATAAATATTTTAATCCAGCGTTGTAACTCAAAAGACCTCTATTTTGCTCAAGGTAATATTTAACATAAAACAGACTCAGAGAGTGCAGTGTGCACCTTCTGATCAGGTGTACCATCTACTGCTAGGGTTCTTGACAAATGCCCTACAAAAATCATGAAAACACAAATTTTGACAAAAATATCTGCCAGGGATATGAACAGCATATTCCTATCCTGGGTTTGTGATCCCATTACCCCTCGTCAAATAGAATGGAGCACTTGCCCATCTCCAAGTGCTTTTCTAAACTCCCAGGTACCTAGGACTTTTTCTCTTGCAGGAGAAATTTCTTCAGCATTTATCACCTGAGCAACAATGAAGACAAAAGGGGTCTCTCTTTCCATCACAACCAGTTGCACAGGAAGCACTCTCTCTCCTACTTTTTTTCTTTTTTCTTTATTTATGATAGTCACACACAGAGAGAGAGAGAGAGAGAGAGAGGCAGAGACACAGGCAGAGGGAGAAGCAGGCTCCATGCGCCGGGGAGCCCGATGTGGGATTCGATCCCGGGTCTCCAGGATCGCGCCCTGGGCCAAAGGCAGGCGCCAAACCGCTGCGCCACCCAGGGATCCCCTCTCCCCTACTCTTGAGGGCTGGACACATCTCCCCTTTACCTTAGCATCTGCCTTCCACGTAGTAGATGTTCAATACTTCTAAATGTATGCTACACCTGTACTCTTCGAGGTTAGCCGAGGGTGCTAATTTATCACAATTCTAAGAGTCACTGCCTTCTAGCTTTCTACGAGGGGTCCATATTTTTAAATGGGCACGTAAGACCTGGTCAGTACAAGGAAAGGAGCTGTAAGGAGTGTTGGTCCGGTCAGCAAGGAAGGTTCAACCAAGTGTTTCTGGGAACAACAACGACAAAAACCGCACTTAAAAAAAAACAAACCCCAAGAACTACAAACGAACTCCACCCCGAGGCCGATTACTGGAACCTGGATGGGGCGAGTCGCCAAGCGCTAACACGAGCCGGTTCTCAGGGATGGATGGGCTCCGGTGGTTAAACCAAGGGGCCGGCCCGCCCCTCGCCCCGCCCCCTCGCGGGCCCGCCCGCCGCCCGCCGCCCGCCCTGCTCCCCTCGGGGTCGAGCCCGCCTTCCCGCCGCCCGGTTCTCCTTACCCACGCGCCGGCCTGTCAGAAGCCCCGCTCCCTCACGGGCCCGCCCTCCCGCCGTCCCGCTCCCGCCCGGCTCCCCCCACCCCCTCAGGGGCCCCCCGCCAGCCTGTCAGCCGCCCCGCCGCCCGCCCGGCTACTCTCGAGGGTCTGCCCGCCCTCCCGCAGCCCGGTCCCCTCAGGGGTCCGCCCGCCAGCCCGTCGGAAGCCCCGCTGGCCTGTCAGCCCGCCGCCCCCTTCCCCGCCCCCTTCCCCTCCCTCACGGGCCCGCCTTCCAGCCGCCCGGCGCCCTCACCTGCCCGCCAGCACGTCAGAAGCCCCGCGGGCGTGTGGGCCGCCCCGCCCCCTCGCGGCCCCGCCCCCTCGCGGCCCCGCCCCCTCGCGGCCCCGCCCCCTCGCGGCCCCGCCCCCTCGCGGCCCCGCCCCGCCCCCGCCCGGGCTCGCCGCCCGCCGGCCCGCTCCGCCCGCCCCCCGGCCCCCACTAGCTGACGGGGCTCGCTCGGGCTACGAGCCTCTGTTCCTGTTTCTCTTCCCTCCCTCGGGCGGCGGAGGGCGGCCTCGCCGGGCCCCGAACTCGCCCGCGCCTCCCTGCGGGGCGCCGGCCGGCCCGGCCTTCCGAAGCCGCGGGGCCGCGGCCGTCGAGCTCCCGCCGGGCGGGGCGCCCGTGGCCGGTCGGCGGTGAGGCGGGTGAGGCGGGCGGGGCGGGCGGGGCGGGCGTCGCGGGGTCGGACTCAGGGCTCCGAGCGCGGCGCTCGTCGCTTCCGGGTTCCCTCGGGGCCCGAGGCGGGGGTCCTCGGCGAGGCGGGCGCGGGCCGGCGGGCGGCGGGCGGCGGGCGGCGGGCGGGGGGCGGGCGGAAACCGCCTGGGCGGCGTGTCCGCGGGTCAGCGGGTCGCGGCCGGGCGGGGCGGGGGCGCCCCCTGTGGCGGGAGCCGCGGGGGCCGCGCGTCCGGGCCGGCGCCGACCCGGAGTGCCCTGTGACTGCGGGGTCGTCTCAGCCTTTACCCGCTTAAAAGCGCGCATTCTCGGTGCAGCTCCATTGAACCTATTTCTTAGGAAGAGGTGGGACCCAACATGCCAGTCACGTCGGGATTAATGATGTCTTGTAACATAAGTTGACACCCTGTAATTAGAAAGAGGACTTTGTCTAAGTCCAGTAATTCCCTACTTAGAATTTGCTGTGTAAAAAAAGGGGAAAAAAAAAAAAAAAGAATTTCCACACAGAAACTGGAACTGTTGTTCTGCTGGAAAGATGCACAAAATCACTTTCCTGAGAAGTGAATTAAGAGATGGTTCAGGTCTCATGGTTCTCTTAAGGCAAATAATGGACTATTTTGTTATGGTTTTATTTTTTTGTTTTTTAATGTTTTTAAAGATTTATTTATTCATGAGAGACAGAGAGAGAGAGGGAGGCAGAGGGAGAAGCAGGCTCCATGCAGGGAGCCCGACGTGGGACTCGATCCGGGGAACTCCAGGATCACACCCTGGGCCAAAGGCAGGTGCTAAACCACTGAGCCACCCAGGGATTCCCCAGCCACCCAGGTTATGTTTTTTTAGATCAGTGAAACTTTTTCTTTTAAACGTAGGTACAAATTTCTGTTGTAACTATAAGAAGATTGATACGACCTTGCGTTCTTCGGCTAATTTTTCTTTACAGGTGATTTCCTGGGAGGCGCAGAAATCATTTTTGAAGAGCTTTGCACCTTCGTGGAAGGATGGCAGAGGCAGTGTTGGTTGATTTCTTTGGTTTGCAGTTTAACTCTCAGAAAAATAGTCATCAAGCCTTGCTGAAGACACTGGACGCTGTCCGATTCCACCATGCTGCCAAGGCTAAGTTTCTTTGCATAATGTGTTACAATAACATCAGCTGTGAAAGGGATGGTGCGCATAATAACTGTGAATTAGAAGGAAGCAATGGATTATCAACTCTCTTGAGAGAATTTGAGACTGTTAGCAATCCTAGTATGGCTGCCTCTTTGTATACTATTAAGCAAAAAATTGATGAAAAAAATTTGAGCAGCATTAAGGTAATTGTATCCATGCACCGGAAGACGTTACTGAAGGCTTTTATTGATCAACTCTTCACCAGTGTTTACAATTTTGAATTTGAAGACTTACAGGTGACTTCGAGGGGAGGTCTTTTGAAACAATCCACTGAAGTAAGCATGATCACAGCTCAAGAAGTAGAAGCAATCCAGAATGAAATACAAACGTATTTGAGAACTCTGCCAGCACTGAAAGGAGAGTTAACCATTATCACATCTCCGTTGATCTCAGGTATGTTGAACACCATGCTGTTTTTACTATATACATGAAGAAACAGTCTTTCTTTAGAGGTTGTTCACCTTTTTTCCCACCTTTCTCTTGTAGACTATAGGAATTTTTTTTTAAGATTTTATTTATTTATTCATGAGAGACACAGAAAGAGAGGCAGAGACACCACAGCCAGAGGGAGGAGAAACAGGCTCCAGGTGGAAGGAGCCTGATGTGGGACTTGATTCCCACCCCCACAATCCCCCCTTCGCCCCCCCAGAATCTGAGATCATGCCCTGAGCCAAAGGTAGACGCTCAACTGCTAAGTCCCCCCCACTCCACCCCACCCCACCCCACCCCCGCATCCCAACTATAAGATTTTTGAGTTCACTAATATGAGAGGTCAGGGATATCAAGGGATGGTCCCTTCAAAGCCCCCCTAGATAAATAAATTTTCTTTATGCAAATTCAGCTTTACGACAACCCCCCCGGCCTTCCTTTAAAAAGAGATTTATGACACTAAGCATCTCTTATTTAAAAATTCTGATACTTTAACTCATTGGCACCTTCACAGAAGAATGAAATTTTATTTATTTTATTTATTTATTATTTTTTTAAGATTTTATTTATTCATGAGAGATACAGAGAGGGAGAGAGAAGCAGAGACACAGGCAGAGGGAGAAGCAGGCTCCATGCAGGGAGCCCGACGTGGAACTCAATCCCGGGACTCCAGGATCATGCCCTGGGCCAAAGGCAGGCGCCAAACCGCTGAGCCACCCAGGGATCCCCAAGAATGAAATTTTAAATAGTCAGTGTTACTCTTTGGTTAAACAATATTTACCGTGGGCTATATGCTGTTAGGAACAAAGACAAGTGGGACAGAGGATACTCTTTGAAGAGCAATAATCCCATGGGGAAGGTAAAGCAAACACAAAGTCATATGTAACAAGAACACATGGAGGTACAGGGAGCTGTAGAAATCAGAGGGTTTGTAACATTTTATAGTCTTTTGCATGGTTTATTTTTAATCTTTACTACTTCTATTCAGCAGATATTTTTTTACATGGATTTACTACAAGAACAGGTGGAATATCTTACATCCCAACTCTTAGTTCATTCAATCTCTTCAGTAGTTCCAAACGGAGAGATCCCAAGGTGGTGGTTCAAGAAAATCTGCGTAGGTTGGGGAATGCTGCTGGATTTAACGTGGAGAAATTTTACCGAATAAAGGTAAAATTTTGTTTCACGTTTTAGAAGATCTAAAGTATATTCTTGACTGTGCTAATGACTACATGGACTTGAAACAAGCTATTTAACTTTTGCATCTGGTGTTTTATCCCAAATTTTTAGGATAATGCTTATGGTTGTTTTTCCTAGATCTGTACAATAATGGTCTAAAAATCAATCCTATGACAGACATCTTTTACCTGAATCTCCTTGTGTCTAAAAGTACAGTTAATTCTCAGAGTATAGTAGCACTACCCTTTTTGATTTAGAAGGAAGATTCCAGAATGGTGAGAGAAAAAGGCCATTATTTTCTAAATCAACATTAGGAAGAACTAGGATCATTACTGATGCCTTGTTTCGTAGAGAGTCCTAGCATTATTTGGGTCAGGAAAAATAAAAAATATCTTTAATTTGGTAATTAATTTCTTTCCATAAATAGTACTATATGGAAAGTGCTACAGGTGAAGATTTCTTCATCTCTAGTAGGAGATATTCATGATGGACTGTATTAAATTTTTAAGTGTTAAAGTTTGCTTTCCTTGGAGTAAAATATGCAGAGATTACAATATCAGAAGTTAAATGACAAGTAAATTTGATGTTTTACCATATATAGAAGTAATATTTTTAATGCTTGCTAGTAATATTATACTGGATATATAATTTTGTACAAAAGAACATCTTCAGAAAAAGCTTATGGTATGAGAAATTCTACTTTCAAAATATTTTTCTCAAACATCTTTGGTATTAGACTGATCATGCCAATGACGTCTGGATTATGGGAAGGAAGGAACCTGAATCTTACGATGGAATCACCACAAATCAGAGAGGAGTCACAATAGCAGCTCTTGGTGCTGACTGTATGCCAATTGTTTTTGCTGATCCTGTCAAAAAAGCATGTGGGGTTGCCCATTCTGGTAAGTATATTTAATTACGCATTTAGGATTTTACCAGTTTTATAGTACAAGAAAAATTATAGTTTATTTCTGGTGGGCATGACAGGTAATTACTTTACATGGTATTAAGTATAAAAATAGGAGTAGAGCCAGCATATTTTTATTACAGGAGCAGATACAAGCAGTACCTGAGTTATATGAATCAAAGTAGAATTCCCAAAGGAAGCAGTACCCAGGATGATTCCTGAGGAGTTTGTTGTAGGACTTGACTAGGTGCCAGTGTTTCTCAGCATTTTCTGTAACATTTTGGACAAGATAATCTTATATTGCAGTTTGCTTGGCTTTCAAAATTTCTAATACCAGTAGCTCCTCCAGTTATAATAACCAAAAACAAAACAAAAACAAAAAACCCTTGATGCTTTTCAAAACACTCCAAAGAGTGTGTTACTGCCTCTGATTGAAAACCTTTGAAGTCTAAGCAATGGGGAATAGGAAGATAAGACATGCTGGAGAAAGGTATTCATGAAGATGAAGGGGCAGCATCCTGAGTAAAGGTATGGAGGTAAGAAAAAGCAAGCAAAGCAACACAGCATTTAGTTTAATATGTTATGGTCTAGTGCCTTTATTCTCCAAAGATAGGGATTTTTAGATGCTGTGTTAAGACAGATCAATTGGAATTCATCAAAATTTAAAAACTGTACATCAAAGGACACAGTCAACAGAGCTAAAAGGCAACCCATAGAGAGGGAGAAAATTCTTGCAGTTCATATATCGGATAAAGGGTTAATGTTTAGATTATATAAAAGACTCCTACAACTCAACAACAACAAAAAAGCAATAACCCAAATAAAAATGGATGAAGAGCTTGAATAGACATTTCTCCAAACATGATAAGCAAATGGCCAACAACCTTGTGAAAAGATGCTTAATGTCACTAATTAGGGAAATGCACATCAAAACTACAATGAGATATAACCTCACACGTATTAGGATAGCTCATATTAAAAAAAAAAAAAAGAAAATAACAAATGTTGGTGAGGATGTGGAGAAATTGGAACCCTGATGCACAATTGGTGGAAATGTAAAATGGTGCAGCTGCTATAGAAAATAGTATGGTGGTTCTTCAAAAATTTTAACATAGAATTACCATATGATCCAGCAGTTCTACTTTTGGGTATATATCCAAAAAAATTAAAAGCAGGATTGCGACAAGATACTTGCACACCTGTGCTTATAGCAGGTTTATTCATAATAGCAGAGAGGTGGAAGCAAACCAGGTGTCCATAGATGAATGAATATATAAGCAAAATGTGATATAAATATTATTTAGCATTAGGAAGGAAGGAAATCTTGACACCTATTTAAATAAGGACCTTGAGGACATTACGCTAAATGTAATAAGTCAGTCACAAGAAACTGTAAGATTCCACTTACATAAAATATCTCAGGTAGTTAAATTTATAGAAACAAAGTAGAATGGTGGGTGCCAGGGGCCTGAGGGGGTAGTGGTAAGGGGGAGTTGTTACTTAATGGGTATAGAGTTTCAGTTTTACAAGATGAAAAAGTTCTAGAGCTTGGTTGCACAAAATGTGAATATATTTAACACTACTGAAGATAGTTAGAATGGCAAATTTTATGTTATTTATTCCCCCACCCCATTTTTAAAAATGTGAAAATAAAGTGAAGGAGAGAGAGAACACTACAAAGGTATAATCTCAGTGGAAACTGGAAGAGTAGAATATTTTTAAAGAAAGTGGAAGGACCTCCCATTAAATGTCTTTCCCATATCAGGTGCTTTGCATAGTGTACCTCATTTAAAAACGAGTATTTTGGGACTCCTGGGTGGCTCAGTGGTTGAGCATCTGCCTTTGGCTCAGGTCATGATCCCAGGGTCCTGGGATCGAGTCCCAGATCAGGCTCCCTGCAGAGAGCCTGCTTCTCTCTCTCTCTGCCTGTGTCTCTGCCTCTCTCTCTGTGTGTTTCTCATGAATAAGTAAATAAAATCTTTAAAAAAAAAAGGAGTATTTTATTTAATTGATTATATAGCTTAATTAATTGATTCGGTGATTTATTTGCTATTCCTGGGGTTTGAAAAATATATAAGTTGCTCATTTTTTAAGTTAGAAAATAAATTACTGTGAAATGTTATATTTTAACTTCCCTTACCTCTTTTTCTTTCTATTTACCAGGTTGGAAGGGTACTTTGTTAGGTGTTGCAATGGCTACAGTGAATGCTATGGTCACAGAATATGGCTGTAGTCTGGAAGACATCATTGTTGTACTGGGACCTTCAGTAGGACCTTGCTGTTTTACTTTGCCAAGGGAATCAGCAAAGGAATTTCATAATCTTGATCCTGAATGTGTACGGTTATTTGATTCACCAGATCCCTATGTTGACATTCGTAAAGCCACCAGGTATGTTTGATTTTATTCCAGAACTGAAAGTTTGGATATTGCTTATTGTTTCTAAAATGAAAATTATTGTAGACAATAATTAGTAACTCCAAGAAAAATTGAAGTGGTACATAAATAAGTAGCTGATGTACACATATATACAAAAACTTATTTTGATTAGGAAACCTATTTTCATTGAATTTTAAATAACAGAAATTTTTCTGTTATCTCTTATT